>NC_081755.1:46696781-46916781 GCF_963082965.1 Carassius carassius | reverse complement strand
CCTCCTCCTCTCTACAAAGCATCTAGATGAAGTAACAATTACTTGAGCAATTAGCTGATGATGTGTTTAATCGTGTGGCGTGTGAAGTACATTCACAGACGAGAGCGACAGTCACCGACTGCTGAATGCAATCATGCACACATCTCTCTGAACACTCCCTGAAGACTTCTGACTATCAGCATCAAGTCAAACCAACTGGCAGGTTATTCTGGTTCACAACCGGAAAAGACCTTCTGACTGACATGAAGTGACCAATCCCAACGTTTGTTGCAGCATGCATGCATTACATTGATCAAAAGTGTTTACACATTGTTACTGTATAGGACTGATTTGTATCAGCCGCCTGGGACTCTACTTCACACTGAGCAGATTGAAGACCAAACACCTGGGTGTGCGTGCAGACACACACACACACACACACACACACATCCCTAGTGTAACTCATTAGCAGTCTGGCACAGTGAAATCACAGGAGCCAAATAAACGGAGGGGAAGTTGTGAACGGCTCCGACGTTCAGTGTTTACATGTGAAATCCCTCAGGAGAAAAGCGACTATGTGTCATCCTGAGAACGTTTCTGCAGGAAAACACACGCTGATCTGAAACGAGAACTAAACACAGCTCCATCATGACCAGAAATACCAGAAAACCATTAGAGGATGAAGAATGCTACCAACACTATAAGAAAATGACAACACCACCATATTCAAATCTATATATTACATTAATTTATTCATTTAGCTGACGCTTTTATCCAAAGCGACTTACAATTGCTATATATGTCAGAGGTCGCACACCTCTGGAGCAACTAGGGGTTAAGTGTCTTGCTCAGGGACACATCGGTGTCTCACAGTGGATTCGAACCCGGGTCTCTCACACCAAAGGCATGTGTCTTGCGCCAACACCACCCCATATATAGTTTGCTTTTGGTTTTATACTTCACTCAGAAACTGCTGGAAAGTTTAACAAATAACTAAAGAAATGGCTAAAACAACAAATTAAACATGACATTCTGAAGTAGAAAGATTGAACTACTGGTAACACCAATAACCTGTTAAGACACTTTCCATTTTTTCTTTCGCATAAAAAAAAGTTTGTAAGCTTTTTAAGAAGCATAAAGCCGGACATGACAATCTCTCAAACTTTCTAGACAAACTCACACCTTGAACTAAATGCAGACATGCAGGTTTCTGCATTTGTAGTTTTAACACCACGATCTGAGCTTTACTATGTTTCATCAGAGTAACTGCCAGAAGAAGAGTTTGTTCTGCTGTATTTGGAAGTGAGAAGCAAACTTAACATCTACAACCTTTCTGTGACCTTTCCAGAGGCCCGGGATTATTGGATGACGGTTTTAAATATACATTACTCTTCAAACTAAAAGTTCCAGAAGAAGGTTTTCACAGCAAGGCCATAGAAGCAACATTTCTGGTTCCCCAAAGAACCTGTCAGTTAACAGTCCTTAAAAGAACCATTTATTTTTTTCTTAGTGTGAGAAACATTTCACCCTCTTTCCACTACAAAGAATTCAAAGCAGAACAGAAAGGTTCTATTGATGTTCCCTGGAAGGATCTTTATACCTTTATTTTCATGTGTAGGTGTGCAAACATCATTTTGTGTGTTAAGTCTGCATACAAACCTTTCATGAACATATCATGTTTTGTACTAAAATTGATTTTAAATGTATGAAAAAATTTAGAGGAACAACTGAAACCACATGAAAAAAAAACATACTCTGGATTACCTTATATGCATCATTATTTCATCTTTAATACACTATTCAGAATACACATATTCTGAAGAATGTTAGTAACCCATTGGTAGCCACTGACTTCTATACTGTATTTCCATACTACAGAAGTCAATTTCTTTTTATCAATATTCTTCAAAACAAACAACAGAAGACAGAAACTCCTACAGGTTTGGAACAACTTCCAAGTTTCATTTTGGGGTAAACTATCCCCTTTGAGTGATTGAAATACTGCAGTTGGTGCTGAATATGGTTCATTATTGCTCTTTGTCTTCGTTTTTCTTCTTTTGAGAGCCGTTCTAATTATGTGTAGCTTGAAACAAAAGGAATTTCTGCATTTCTATAGATGTTTTGCCCTCAGGTCTCCACTCCAATCACGTGACTGAAAACCATGAATTATTAGTGAAGGAGACCCAATTTCTAGCCAAGTACAACTGAGCATAAAACTAATCATGTTCACAACAGACGTTTCGTGACTTGAGAAACTAGTTTCAAAGTAGCTTTCCCACCGAGCACCACAAAGACGTGATGACCGAGCGAGTGAAAGCCCTCTCAGAAACATCTGCTCACGGTTTAATGTGCTGCTAATCAGGACAAGAGGCCGATCAGTCCACATCAGATCCCACACTGAGGAAATGTCCATCTTTCCCCTCCGCACACCCATCTACCGCGGTGGCGCCGTCTTCCAGCAAATGAAATAACGAGGGGTTTCCATAGTGATGGCAGAGGAGCGGGAATCTGACTCGTGTGAAGGATGAAGCCTGTTCTCCAGGGGTCCCCGGGGAGCCCACGGCTCTACATCTTTCTCTTTCATACTCTCTCCCTTCTCCTCTCTCTCTGTCTCTGTCTCTGGAGCAGCATGTACTTTAGTGTGTCAGGGGTAAGTCTGTGCGTTCAAAGCGTCAACTCAAACTCAGAAGCGTTCGGCATCATTACTGTATCGCAGAAACCGCGAGCAAAGGTTTGGCGTGACTACCGTCTCTCTGAATGGGTTTCTCTCTCCTGACCTCCCAGTCTCGTTTAATCGCTCCCCATCTATTTTTATTTCACCTATATTTGTCTTTCACAAAGGCAACGGTACCTGTGAAACCTCAATGGGATTGAGAGAAAGAAAACAGGTAAAGAGCGAGCGACCAGACGGTCAGACCTTGGCCGTTCACCTGGACGAGGAAGAAACACAGTGTTGCTTGAAGGTCACTGGTCAGATAGACGGCTCATAACAGAGGTT
Source organism: Carassius carassius (assembly GCF_963082965.1). Classification (NCBI taxonomy): domain Eukaryota; kingdom Metazoa; phylum Chordata; class Actinopteri; order Cypriniformes; family Cyprinidae; genus Carassius; species Carassius carassius. The sequence goes on along the minus strand of NC_081755.1, from coordinate 46,913,804 downwards.
TTACTTGCTTGTTTTGAACACACACACACAAAAAGAGAAAAGAAAACGTCCTCTCTGGTCCACCCAGAACATTTACTGAATGTAAACTGCGAAAGATGTTTTAAAGATCTCCCACATCTCTCCTGCATCATACAGGAGATCTCAAACAGAACTCAACATTTCTCAAATGATCTGAGCTGCTCCACTTTCATTTTACAGCATTATACTTTCGTTGGATGACTCATTTAAATCCGAATAAGAAATTGTAAGAGAAATATCAAAGTCAAAGTTGACATTATAATAAAACACAACAATTCATAAAACTCTTTATAGGTATTTTTGTCTAATTGACCTGTAAAAAACAAAAGAAAATAATAATAAATAAAACATTAAAAACAAGATTTGCTTGGGAATCAACCTGCATATGATAATAAATATTTTGCACAAAAATATATTTTGTTTTAAACTTATTGTTTATACTTATGCTGCCTTCACGTGCTAATGGAATTTTCGTAAATATGAGTTTCCTAATTCCTAGGAAATTCCGAATCCTAAATTAGCACTTGAAGGCAGTATTAAAATAAAATAAAATAAAATAAAATAAAATCTAACAACAACAACAACAACAACAAAAAAAATATTCCAAAATATATAATGGCATTATAGTGATACTATAACACAAAACCAAGCCTTAGTACATAACACACCTCAGCTCTATCAGTTACACTGGCTCTGATTGGCAGCACTGTAGCATGTCTGTACACATGTACTCAACGCAGGCTTCATCATTTCTCTTCTACTCTCTAAAACTAACTACTTCAACTATTTGCACTAAACATCACAGCACATTAACTGCTCTCTATAAAAACAGACCAGTACTATACTTCCATGCAATTATTGCAACTGCATTCTTTTTATGTATACTATATTCCTTGTGTATATTTTATGTATATAGTGCATACTGTGTATATTGTGTAAAGGTGCATATTGTTATTTATGTATATTGTAAGTGTATAAATATCATCTATACTGCTTTGTTGCATAGACTTACACTTAAGAATTTGACCACCGTTGCACTTGTGTAACACGGTGTGTGACGATAAAAATACTCGATTTAATTATAGCTGCTTATATAGTCTGTCTATCTCGTCTTTATCTTGTTTCAAGGTTTCTGAGATTTTTGCAAGAAAACAAAACACAAAGATTAATTAAAAACTCATTAAGGAGCGGTTTTAGTCTGTGTTCTAATCCCTTTACCGCGGGGATGTTTCTAAGGCATTAGATGCAACAGAGCAGACACTTTATCTGAACACACTGCAGATCACACATAAGTGTTTTTACATAACCATATATTTTCAGTTAACACAAACACCTCAGTCTTTTTGGATTCATTTCCATCTCCCCGCCGTTCTCTGCTGTGTTTCCTGTCACAGATCGCCACAGGTGACCAGTTCATTGATCGCGATACACACACCGTACAGGAAACAGCTGGCAGACCCGCAGAGAGACAGAAAAACACATATATAGATGCAAAGGCAGGGATATATTTAGCACGCTAGTCCTGTGACAGAGCATGAAACAGAAGAGTGATGAACAAATGAAGACTGTGAGCAGAGATGCGTTTCATCAGAGACACAACAGTCAGACAAACGTTACTCCGTCCATTGACCTGAAAACACAGACAGAGTCATTCTGAATAATTGACGACCATTAGAGCATCCAACTCATATTTCATTAGTTTCAGCATTCTCACGCACTCCGTCGCTGATTGTTCACATTACGACAATGGCGTCACAAACACAGTGACGTCTGTCTGTTCAAATCTTGCACATAATTAGAGAAATAGACAATTTTCTTGCTTGTTTTTTCTTCATCAGATTTGGGGAAATGTAATATTTAATTTGCAGTGAATGGGTGCTGTCAGAATGAGAGTCCAAAGGGATGATAACAACATAACAAAGATCCACACTACTCCAAGTCCAGCAATTAACATCTTGGGAAGGATCAAAAGTTGACATCAAATCAATCAAGATGTTTATAACTTCAGACTGTTGTTTCTGGCTAAAATAAGAGTCCTTCATCTATAATACTGCTTTCTCCAGTGAATAACTCAACTGGTCTGAATCAGGGGAGAAATCTGCTCAGATCAAGCAATTTTTACAAGCCCAAAACTGTTCTAAACAAATATGTGAGTGGATTTTGATGTGAGAGACAACAGTGGAGGTAAGGAAGTGTTATTATGGATTAAGTACTGGTATTTTTGCCAGAATCAAGGGTTTGAAGTTAAAAACATCTTAATGGATATGTTTCTTAGAAACACACAGCTTTTCTCTTCACAAGACAAGACTGGAGTGTGTGGGTTACTTGTGGATTACTGTGATGTGTTTATCAGCTGTTTGGACTCTCATTCTGACGGCACCCATTCACTGCAGAGGAACTATTGCTGAGCAAGAGATGTAAAATTTGATCAAATCTGTTGGACTACTTCTTTAAAGGATTAAATGAAGCACACATGGGACAAAGTTAAATGTTTTGCATCAAAAAACCCTCAGATTGCAGCAGCTCCCAGCATGTGCCCTTATGAGACTGCAGAAACTGTTCCTAGTCCAAACACTATGATCACTTGTGAACTTGTTAGTCAATGAAACCGCAACACTGTGGATTAATCATAGTTTGTGGGATGTGAAAACAAGTCTTGCAAGCTCTTAAAACTTGCAAATTTGAGTCAAACGTCCAAATTTACCAGTTAAAAGTGATTGCGTACTTAACACTAATAGTATATGATTGTGTAAAGTGTGCACAATATACGCAAAATGAAAAAGCACAACGCAAAGAAACTGTGAGTCTTTAAATATGCACAAAAATCAAAAAGGCCTTCTTGCACCTGATTTAACAGATGTATTATTATTTATAGCACTTTACACATGCATGACTTTCTTCTGCCCTTAAATAAAAATAAATAAATAAATAAATAAATAATATGGAATAGAAACTATTTTCACTCAGAAACTGCAGTAAATTCCACAAATAGTTACAAAGAAATTACATGTAGTACACTGAATTAAATGTCACATTTTGAAGTTGAAACACTGAAATAGTATTTTCTTTGGAAAAGAAAATGTCTCTTCAAAAATAAAATAAAATAAACATTTTGGTTTCACAGAGTGTGGATTCTAGTTAACCCAAGACAATGAAATTCCCATACTGCACATTTTAATATACTTCAGAAAAGCGCAGTATGAAAGCATATTGCACAACGATCAGAAAGTTCTCACTTGGATTTATGTGACGGGTGTTTTGTAAAGTGTGAGTCTCTTTGCTTGATAAATACATATATTTATATTTATATCCAAGTCCTTTCTGCAAAGATTAAAAGCAGGGCATTATCTCAGACGGCCTAGCGATGCTCTTATCTTCTCTAGAGTCCTGCAGACGGATCTGTAGTATCTGTGGACGACCTGAGCTTACTGACACATGAACATCAGAAGCTTCAGGTACCATCTGAGCTGAAAAAACTCATTAAACTTTATCATAGAAACGCGCTGGTTATCTTACAAATGTTCCTCTGCCTGTTCAGAGGATGAAGGAGATAAAAGTGTTTTCACATCGCCGAACAGAAAACACATTCACTCGCGCTTTAGCTTCAAACTGGACTATAAATCGCTGCTTCTGGCACCGGAAATAGCGGCATTATTTAATCTAGACAATATGTTTCTGATTAAAAATAGAAGAAACAACTGCAACAAATCTTCAGATGCTTTTAAACCGACAGCAGAAGAGGGTTTGTGAGCTCCTGCATCTCTCTCACACACAAATCGACTATCTTCTGTCACAAGATAACTGACACAGGATTTCTCAGGCCAGTGGTTCTCAAAATACATTTAACACAGCAGATTAATATAATAAAGTAATAATAAAACAATGAAATACTTCAATTTTTTGTGTTACTTTAATTTTATAAGTCAAATTTAAATTAGCCTATATACTGCATGAAATATTATTAAATATACAGTCAAAAACAGGTCCAACATTAAAAATAAATAAATAAATCATAAATCCCACATACACATATGCAAATGGTTCAAAAATAGATTTATTCCCTTACAGCGTGGAGGTAATAAGACTGAACTGGTGTGAGTGAATAAACCTACATTTTTTATACATTTGCACGTATGGATATTATGCGGGATTTATTATTTTTTATTGAAATGCATGTGTATAAAATATGTAAATATCTGTTTTGAAACTGTATTTATTTTCTTTATTCAAGTAAAAGTGAAGCACTGTGTTGTGACTTGATCCACTCAGAAAAACTGAATAAAGAGAAACTGTCTGTCAGTGAATCAACCCACACTAAAATACAGACCCACACTAATGAATACAAACCTCTCCTCCTACATTTCTCTTTCTATCATATGAAAGATTTAAAGCACCAAACAAAAAGCACGACAAACTAGTGATGTTACGTTCAACACCCAAGCTTCGAAGCATGTATCAAAAAAACCCAACACATTTCACACTGAAACAGTGTGTCTGAGCTGTATTCGTTTTGAGAAAAGCACGTGATCTACGTCATCCGAGACTTCATTCGGCTGAAAACCACGTGACTGCTTCAGTATCGGGTTCAAAAAAAGCAAATCTCAGTGCTGTTTTCTTTACATTCTATTACATTATGCTGTGTTAGCAATGTTTTCTTTTTATTAATTTTTTATTATCGTAATTTATATATTGAGCTGAAAAATTAACATTGGCCATGAAATAACAGAGTTCAAATAAACAGATTAAATTTATGAATTTATGTTTGACTTATTTTACTTATTTTAGTGTCGGTACACCTACACAAATGAAAGACTTTGCCAATGACCATTCTTTATATAAAATGTAATAAAACAAAGAATCAGTTGTTGAACCACATGTGAAACCACTGGCTCTAACGAAACATAATACTTTGGAAGATGGAAGATTATTTATTTTTATGACCGCTAGATGGACACAGCATAAACCATTTTAAAAAGCTTCACATAATGGACTTTTTTTCCGATACAATTGTGTTGAAAGCTTCACTGGTTCAGAACGATTCACTTCGCCATCTCTACAACAAACACTTAAAACCAAAACACCGCGATGAGGCATCAGCATCAGCATCCTTACCAGGATGAACAACCAAACTTACCTGGTCGATCCCCTGACAGCAATTACATGCCACATGAACGCCTGTCACATGTCTTTATAGCTTCCTGCCCTTCAAAATAAAAGCTCCGTTTAATATTACACATTAATTATGTATTTTATCTCTGTTGTTCTTCGATTGTAAGATAGTCAGAATGACACAGTTCTTGAATGTTATAGGCTTATTATGTAAGTCAGTGCATTATTATTTCCTTTTTTTTATTAGTGTTTAAAATGTTTTATTCAAAAGTTATTAATTAATTAAACAAACAAACTTACTGGGCGACCAGGGTAGGCTATGACAGCTGTCATATCATACATGACCAGCTGATGCAAATCATAGATTGTATTCCTACACAGAAGAAAGTGCTGTATGTCGAGCCATTTATTTATCTGGATGTCTCATTAGAGAAAGATGAAATGTATTTGCATTAAGCGCATTAAGAAACTGTACACCTGCAGCAGTGGAGGACTGTTACTCTGCTGCATGGAACTGTGGAAGAACTGAATACAGCACGGTTTGATCTTCAGATGACCAAATTATTATAGAGATTAGGGGTGGGCGGATCGATCTAAATATCGATAGTATCGATGCCAACACGGTTGGTATCGGATCGATACAATTGTAATTGAATCTATATTTTAATTAAATTATCTCTCATCTACGTTCATTATACTTTGCTCGTGTCTTCTACCTCTACAATCCTGGACCTGGCCCACTTTGCTACTCCTCCCCCTCCTGCTGCTCTGCTGTGATTCGTTGTTGTGTCGTCACGTGATTCACTAACACAACGCGCCGAGGAGCAGCGAACAGAGTGACCGAAGCTGATAGCACATTCAGAAGGGGGGCTCAAAGAATGTAATTACACAGGTATATTTGTTCTTTGTTTGTTCTTCAGTAATAATTGTGTGCACTTTGTTTCATTTGCTTTTAAAACCAGAAAAAAGGGAGAGATTTTTATTATTCTTTCTTTATTTATTTAATTTAAAAGGCTGTAAAGAATTCATTCTACAGTGCCTAACTAATAATTTTGTGGACTTCAATACATTAATAAAAAATATTGCCTAAATAATTGATCATTCATTCACCTCAGAAATAATGACATAGACCTACTGCACTCCCCTACAAAAAAGTTTTTTTTTTTTTTAAGTAAAAAGTATCGTATTGGTATCGGTATCGGCAATACTGACCCTATATGTATTTGGTATCGGATCGATACCAAATTTTGCAGTATCGCCCACCACTAATAGAGATCGCTAATGTGTCGTCATCATGACGTATTCCCAGTGGTGAACGCAAAGCATTTTGGGAATCCGCGGCACAAACATTAGGCGCCAGACTTCTTTGCATGGAGGGAAGAACAGTGTTCAAGATGCCGTCTACCTAATTCCCGTCCACGTGTAGAAATTCTGTTAAGCCGAATTCTTGTTTTTCGTTTCTATGCGGAAAAAAAGAAGAAAAAAATAAAAAAGGAGCTGTTTTCTCATTTTCCTACTTTCAATATTAAATCAAAAAAGTATTGTAAGAATGATACACAGATTTAGTTGCCGATCTCCCAAGCTTTTCATAGCATAGTTTTGACATAAAGTGACATATATTACAACTTGCACATTTTTTTTTGTGTGTGTGTGTGTGTGTTTGAGAGCAGGACATGGATTTCTGTCTGATTATCCTAATGACTGAAAATAGCACATGTGAACCCAGCGCTGACAGAAGAGACACGCGGGAAAAGGAGGTTGGATGATAATCATAACTTAAGAAGATCACACCACGATGCTGTACTACTAGTCGCTGGTCACTAAAGACCATAAGTTTAAGAGGTAAAAGCATGGAAAATGCCATATGATCAACTACTGTATGAGCTGCAACTTTCATAACCATACATTTCCTTCCAGAACATTTATAGAACCTAACATCATACGGGGAAAAAAAGTCAAATTGAAGAAGAAAGCAATACTTTCATTTATTAAGTTACTTATTTATTCATCAAGGATGCATTAAATTGACCAAAAGTGACAGTAAAAACATTTCAAAATAAGCTATGTTCTTCTGAACTTTCTATTCTTCAGAGAATCCTGAAAAAAAAGAAAAAATATATATATATCGTTTTTTTTTTTTTTAATTATAAGCAGCACAGTGCAACATTGATAATATAAAAAATGTTTCTCAAGCAGAAAACCTGCATAGGTCTATGTTTTGTTTTTAAAAGTAGCCAGGAAACGTAAACAGAAAGTAGCAAGAGAACTTGTCAAGGTTTGGAACGCCATGAGGCTGAGCAGTTAATGACAGAATTTTTATATATTTTTTTGGTTAAATATCACTTTAATAGTGTAGTAACAAGTCTGGGCAAACTAGGCACCAACCAGAGGCCACATTTTTATGATGTCATCATGTAGACATCTTACCAAATATCTTACAGTTTACAGAAAACTACAAAACACTAAAGCATTTTGATACAAAATATGAAGCTATTTTCATCAACCCTATCAAATACAAATGACACAATACTATTTTAGATTTGAAATACATGTATCATAAATACTGCCCATCTCTGCAGAAGTAGGCTATGCAAATACATATTTGATAGGCAGACAGGACAGCCTATCGTAATGTTCGGACCGAACATTTTGATTGGATGAACATTTTATGGTCCCACGCCTTCGACAGATGACATAAATACATATAAATAAAATCAGACCACCTAATTTAGTGACTGCTATATCAGGATGTGAAGAGACTTTTATCCAGCATAACAAAAAATGTTTTTGGACCAAATCACATACCCTGTCTTTAATCATGTGTTTATTTAACTATTTATTTAACAGCTTCACAAACCAAAACGTGTGTCCTAATTTCACCTTTACACATCATTCCATCTCATCTCATTTATATTATCTTCCTTCTCTTATTTTCCGCTGTGTGCGTCACATCAAAGCCAGAGTGATTGGAAGAGAAACGCGCTCACAAACCAGTCTTAACAAGCTAATTAAATCTGTTTTTTTTTACAACACTCCCTGCTTGTTTATCTGTGTACCGGCAGAGCAGCTGAAATTGCACACACCAAAGACTCGTCTGAACTTCAGATCTAGCCTCTTCTGCGGCGCACGCTGCACTTCTGCGTGACGAAGCGTAATGAGTCCGACCCGTGGTGACGTAAGCTGTATGAGAGGTTAAAGAGCAGCTAAAGTGCTGTGAAACATCTACCACACAAAGAATACTTAATCAAATGTTTTAATGAAACTACTGACACTGTACTGACTATTTTCATAATTTCATTTTTTCCTAAAGTCCACTTAGCTATAATGCTAGTGCACCATCAAAGCCGTAATTAGTTTTTCCACCACCACCTTCTTTCTGACCTTTACAAGTTAACAGGGTGTTTTTGCCATTGTATCTCAAAGATTTCCATATATAAATGACCTCTCCATTTCCATATATAAATGACCTCTAGATCACAAATGAACATGTTATGTTCATTTGTCTAAACACCATGCACTATCATTAATCAGGTCATCTGTCTTTATGAATTTCATAGCCAGAATCTTGAAATCATGCACTATAAATAAAAGTAAGTATATGAGTGATATTTATCTTGATATCTAAGTGATATTTATCTTAATTTATATTTTCTTCACGCATTGAATGTGATTCACTGACAATGTTGTTTCCTTGGTAACCAAACACACTTTGGTAATTAAATCAATACATTGCCTATAAATCAACCGCAACTTTTAATAAAACTTTACTTGAAGCAAAATGGTTTGGTGTGTTGTAAATTTGCACACAATAAATAGCCTGGTAATACACAAATAGATATTAAAATTAAATTTGCCTAAATTATCTTCGTTTTATGAATGTAATAATATTTAATGATAGATTTGCATAGCCTATAATTGAAAGTCTGAGTTTGAGACAATGATAAATAAGGCATTTGAAATTAATTGCAAATAAATGATTGCATGATTGAATGTTTTAGATAACTTTACTGTGACTTTCATATGATGAAATTGGGGTAAAATACTGTACATTTGTGTCAAGTTTAATACAAACTGTATGACATAAATGTTTTTGTAGTTGGAGACAAGTAATTTGTGATGTTTTAGGAAATTTTCTGGATGGACTGTGGAGTTCTGCGCTTGGAAAGTTACATTATGCCTACAAATCAACCTTGTTATATTTCAAGAGATCATGAAAAATCATGTTTCCCATGATATGATCCCTTTATTCAGGCAAAGGTGACTCAGAGATTTTCTGCACCATCATTTGGTTTCTCGTCATGCTCCTGACGCAGCGGGCGAGATTCACCCTACTCAATCCATTTCCACAGAATTGGTGTTTCTGGATGAACAGGCCGTCCGCTCTCATCCTGTAATTTTGGGGAGTTTTGAGTGTCAGCCAGTTCTGTCCTGCTCAGCGTCTGCATTATTCATGAACCCCCTCATTATTCATGCATGTATTTATTAGCACTCTGAGGTACAATTAGGCCGGCTCTGATTCTGAATGTGCTTGTCTGTAGAACCAAAAATGACATAAACAAATCAAACAAAGCAATATCCTCTGACCAGAAACAGCTATTAGCAACTCTGTGTTTTTAATGCTTTGTTGCGGTTCGTTGTTGATGTTCTCAAGATAAAAAAATATCAATATCAATATATCAATATTTAAGTAATTACTATCTATCTATCTACAATTGAAATGACCTTTAAAAGGCGGCGATGTTCAACCTATGATTTAGCTCATAGGGGTTTGGCTGAAGAAATGTTATGAGCCTGTAGTCACGGATTCAGAAATAACATAAAGCTGACGGCGAGTGTGTCTTTATAACCAGACGAGCAGGAAAGTTGATCGTGACGGTGGGAGCGTGACTCTTCGGCCCTGTAAGCAGAGTCCCGTGTCAGTCAAGGGTCATCTGAATACTAACAGTACTCCTGATGTCCAGAGGTCAGGCTGTGAGTGACCGGAGCAGAATATGGTGAATCCCGTAGTCATTTTAATACGATGTTGAGTTTCCTGCCATCCAGACGCCAGAACTGACTCTTTGACATGATCAAAGTGTGCTCAACTTCTGTTTATAACTCTAGAAAGCATACTACTATACTGCCTTCTGGGCTTCTGGTTGATAGTTTAGACCTTTTTACCAAGTAAAAGCCCTTTTAGTCCAATTGTACAAACGTCCAGCTTCAGCTTGTGCTTCATGTGTGTTTATGCTGTGAAGTAAATGTAAGAATTATCTATACAAATTTAATTTCATTTAATTTTGATTTTATTAAAATGTTCAATAAACTGTTCAATTGAAATATATTGTTTACTATTATTTCATATGCCAAGCTTTAGAAAACACATGCAAACGTTTATTGTCTGATTGATTTATGCCATTTTTGGGTTCAATAAAAAGTGGTCCATTAAAAATAATGTCAGGCTTTACAGGGCTTTCATTTTGTTTCGGATAGAGCTGTGTACTCTATTCGCCCCTAGACGGTATCAGTTTACAGTCTTCTTGCTCTTGTTTCTAGTTTTAATGTAGAAGTGAAACTGCATGACTGTGAAAGTAGCACATGATGTTATGAAGGTCCAGATCTTCTCTCTGTCTCTCACACAGACAGACTCATTCGTCTTCTAACTCATAAACATTATCATTCAAGCATCTTTTCCTCACAAGTTTTCCTATATTACCTCAGTTTGTTGCATAATGCTGTCACCTCGAGGGAAACGAGCGTGTTTTTTTAGAGATTCGTTTGCAATCTGCCTGCCAATTGTCAATTAAAACTGCATATCCGTCCAGGGAGCTAAACTCATTAGCTCGGGGAGAAAAGAAAAGAAGCCCGAAACTTTCATGGCTGTGTCTAAATTAGACATGCAGATCATTAAAACCAACTCAAACTAGTTTTGGGTCTGTCAGAAAAGAAATAAAACTCAATCTGCTCCTCCAAAACGAGAAGCAGAAATTAGCAGCAAGAGAAACATATACTGGATCTGTTCTGAATCGAGTCAGCTGCCTGCTGTCTACATAGGGAGCTACATCTTAAGACAGCATCCTATTGACAGAGACCTTCATAAGGGACTGGATATGCATCAGTCTGCATGGCAACAACTTAACATGGAACATAAATAACGCACAAGATCCTTGACTCACAACTGCAGATATTTGGTAAAATAATCCAGTTTTAAAATACTGTAACTGTATACTTTTGAGTATTATTATTAAGTGACTTGACATACAGTCATGTATAGTGACATACAGACCCCCAACCTACAATTCCTGAGGCTTGAACTCACAACCTTTTGGATTACAAGTCCGAATCTCTAACCATCAGGCCATGACTTCCCACATGGCAGAATATTAAAAAACATGTATTTTGGCTCCACCATCTTTGGTGGAGTTTTTCACTGATCCTGTTGCAATGCATCCTGGGACCGGGTGCTCCATTAACGGATAAGATCAAACTTCAGCTAAATCCAGACAGTGAATGTGATTTAGAGTTGGATCAGACTCATCACACAGGCTTCTCTCTCTCTTCTTTGCATCACAGCAGCGTGTGAATGTGAGAAGCTCTCAGCGTGAGTGTGAAACCAGTGTCCTTCTGCAGGGAAACACATGATTTTTCCATATTAGCGGGACTCTTGCGTGCAGGACGGTCACAGGGTACACAAACCTATCAACATCTTTTTTATATATTCATATATTCACATCAGTTTTTACAACAGAAGGTTAAAATATGCTCTTCATTAACATTTAAGGATGCTGGAGCAATTATGCTAATTTGCAAATGACCTCTACTGATTAAAAACAAAATAACTAAAAAAAAATTCACAGTATGAGTGTTTATTTAAAGGGCAACAAAACCACAACCAGCAAGAAATGTTTAATTTATTCATTCATTTCACTAAATGACTGATGTTTCCAAAGTCAATGAGTAATCCTGTTAGATCTCAGTAGTGACCAAAACAGCTGTGATTATGATTTTTTCTTCAGGCGACTCTTGATTCTTCAGGAATCTCTTAAGGATTTGATTCACTTCACAAAGCCGGCATGCTTGTGTTTGTTTACAAGCGAGACCCCCATCAGACGGACCCTGTCTTTAGTCCTGATAGCGGTTTCATCGATTCGATCATGTGACTCTAAAGACCCCCATCACACAGATGATTATCCAAACAGGATCAAACAGCTGCTCAACAACGACAGCCAATCGATCCGGATGTTCAATAAACACACCCACAAAAACATCTAATGACTAAAGCTGGCTGTTGACTATATGATTCTTCAACAGCTTCACCACTGCCAGCTGATGCATACTGAAAAAAGCTGAATAAAGTTGGCAATGTCTGCAAATTATTAGGTACTAATTAAGAAACTTTCAAATAACCTCATATTAGCTTGTTGATGTGATTTGCAACATAAATAAATATATTTAGCATCCCAGACAACAAAGACCACTGATGTTGGGCTGTCTGCTTTGGCTTTTAATATGACAAGCAACAGTAAAGCATATAAGGCTTTACAAGAAAATAATCTCACATTACAGATCAAATTACAGCAGTTGGATTTTCACGTACAGTGTAGTAAATGTCCAGTCTTTCATCATATCTGCAAAAAGCGCATTGATTTTTCCCGCTCGGCTCTGATGAGGTAATGGCTTTTCTGGAAATGTTTATAATGAGCATCTAAAACAAACATATGATGTTTTAACAGGATTTGGATTTGATTTGGATTTGATTGGATCATAAAAAATTAAAAAAATAAACAATTTATCTTTGAAAACAACACTAATGAATCGTACTGAAAAAAAAAAATGCTCCAAAGATATTTAAGAAAGCAAATCCACAAACACTCTAAATACAATAGAGAAAAACAAACAAATAAATACAATTTTAAAAAGTATATATATATATATATATATATATATATATATATATATATATATATATATATATAATGTCCTTGTATATTATTTATATACACATGTATGATACACACACTAATGTTAATAATAATAATAATAATAATAATTAATCCATTATTATTATTTTTATTATTTCACTGTTAAAAATACATTTTTAAATTCAACAAATGATGTTTTGTGTCTTATGACTCAATTCAAATTGAATTTAATATAATGTAAATATTATAGAAAAATGTATTTTATGTAATGTTTGCAATGATTTGTAATGTAAAAAGTGCTAAAAAAAAAAAGAGAGAAAAATTCAGAGACAGCCCAAGACATAAGCGAACTGAATGGCTGCCATGTTTCATAAACAAATCAGAACATAATCAGATCAAAGGTGTTTCTCTGAAACTTTTTTTGAGCTAATTGCTTTCACTAGTTTATGGATCTTCCCATTATAACAAGAAAAATTGTTTCTCACATAATTTAAAATTTGAAGAAGCTTTTTGTTTGTCCACGTTTACTGTTTGACGCGAGGGAATCAGCTATATTGTTTTGTTGAGTCATTGATATGTGTTATGATTAGCAGAATGGAAGATGACTATATTTTTATTTATACTTTAGTACAAGTAAAAGTAAAAAAAATAAATTGGTATAATAGTCATTTTATAATAAATTCTCAAAACATGACAAAAACTAGGAGTCGAAAACTGATTAGTGATCCTATGCTACCATCTACTGTTTATAATGGTAATTTCATGTCATTTTCATCTTAAAAGTCCTTGTTTTCCACCAGGAGACACATTTTTTTCATCTTCATGAATGAAAAGTGAATCTTTAAAGGGAATTTTACTGCACAACTGTAGAGTTAAAAAATAATATAGGCTTTGAAATATATATATTTTTTAAATATTCATGATAGACAAACTGTGGATAAAGGGCATTTGTTGTTGTGTGTTTTGGTTAAATATTCATGTATCACATCCCCGCCAGGCAACTAATGTTGGCAATCCCAATATATTACATTATAACATTTTATTTAGCTAGTTTTAGGTTAAGTTTTTGTTTTAGTTACTGTCGTCTTTGTAATAAAGACTCCCCTTGGTATATATTTTTGTAAAAAAACAATTCTGTTTCACAAAACATGTACTGACAACAGCTTAACACTATTTACCTAAGCCTACCTTTAAGGTCTTGCTTTTATATTCCAATATCATAAGTTACTAGTTTAAGATTAAGAGTTGTTGTTTTTGTGTGAAGTACCGCCCCCAAACTCACGCCATTGGTTGAGTCAGAAGTCGACCTGTCAATCAAACACATCAATGTTCCGTCAAAGTGTTTTACTCGACAAAACGGCAAACTACCAAAGACAGACACACCAGAAAATATCTGAGCTGAAAAAAAAAAAAAAAAAACTCAAGATCTATCAGTCAAAGCATGTGGCCGTTTATTCACCTCAGAGCAGAATAAAGAGTTTCCCGCCGCGCCGAGTGAAGATCTCGCAGTCAATCAGTGGCTAATTTATTGCTCGTCTTTTCGCTGTTGCTCCACGGTTGGTCAGAGAAATTACAAGAGGCGTTAATTAGCCACCCCAGTTCTGTCTCTGGTGTGCAGAGAGAGAGTCAGTGGGAGTCAATGTTCATTATCAGCCGTTACACTAAAAATACACTCGCACAAAGCATCGCGCAGCACAAAATCACGCTCCCGGAACACGATTTCAACTCAAAACCCTGCGGGAGATGACCGTAGGATCATTTCAGACAGAGAGATGAAGTGTTTCCCGAAGCTCTCCAGCTTTTGATTATGTGCATCTCCTCCCTGATCTGATATGACCGGTTTACATCATTTTAAATCTCACTAACAGTATAAACCACAATCTAGTTCTTCTCCAAACAGTTGTATAATCCATATTGTATAGAATCCAACGAATTAAAGGAATAGTTCACCCAAAAATGAAATATTGCTGAAGATTTACTCTAAGACCTTAAAACCATGCATCCAAGATGTAGATGAGTTTGTTAAATTGTGAAAAATTATGAAAACAAATATTTTGATGAGAGAGGACTAAAGGAGACTGACCTTTTCATTGGATGAAGCATTATTATGGATAATGGACTCATGTTTTAGCCAGAAGCAAAGGTTTAAAATTAAGAAAGTCCTTAATGATGGATTTGTGTCTTACAAACACACAGCTTTTCACTTCACAAGACATTAACCGATGGACTGGAGTGGTGTGGATTACTTGTGGATTATTGTGATGTTTTTATCAGCTGTTTGGACTCTCATTTTGACGGCACCCATTCACTGCAGAGGAACTATTGCTGAGCAAGTGATGTAATGGTACGTTTTTCCAAATCTGACGAGGAAACAAACACATCTACATATTGGATGGCCTGAGAGTGAGTTAATTTTGTCAAATTTTAATTTTTCGGTGAACTGTTCCTTCAAAATGAAAATATCCATAACAAATGAATACTAAGTTCTTCACATTATGAAATACTTGAGCAAAAAAAACTAAAAAAAAAAAAAAAACTGTTAATCTAATATCATTAAGAAAAAGCCTGGGTCACATCTCTCTCTGTGTTTTCACAGCTCCAGGCAGATCGGAGGCAGATGTTGATTAGATGTTGAGTTTCTGTGGCTAACTAAAGCAACACTGGCACAGCAATGCCATTTAATTAATTAAATTATATTTAAATGGCATGCAGATCCTGAAAAAGCAGCGCAGATCTAAATAAAGCTGTGTTGTGACAGATGGAAAGAACAAAACCAAAGTGGAAGGTCATAAAAAAGTTTGTGATAAATATCAATTCATGACTTAAAAAGAGGCTTTATTTATGTGTTCAGCTATTCAAAACATAGATTAATTTGAGAGGCAGGCAGGTTATGTGAATTATTAATTCCCTAATATTCTGAAGTTGTTCAATTACAGAGGGCACACATATGGAGGAAAAATACTACCAGATAAGTATTTACTCAGTCTTTTAATAACAGAACTAGCTGATTCCTACAGCTAGATTTAAATATGTTATGAAATATGTATAGTATCTGAACTTTATGAAATCATTTGTTCATACAATGATCTATGAGGCTTGGCAAACATACAGTAAACTGCTATATTTGGACAAATGAACTAACTTTTTGTGTTTATCATTATAAATAATTGTATATTTGTGTCTTTCATAGTGTCTTTTATAATAATATTGAAACTGGAGATTTGGTCTTGAATGTTTTTATCAGTTGTTTGGACTCTCATTCTGACGGCACCCATTCACTGCAGAGGATCCATTGTTGAGAAAGTGATGTAATGCTACATTTCTCCAAATCTGATGAAGAAATATCTTGGTTGGCCTGAGAGGGAGTACATTTACATCACATTTTCATTTTTAGATTAACTATTCCTTTAAACCAACCACTGTTGTTTTTGTTATTAACTAAAACTAAAATGAATCCATTAAAACTGTTCTGTAATTGTAACCGAAATAAAAATGAATTAAAGCTAAGCTGAAATCAAGAACTCAAAAATACAAATCCACAAGACAAAAATACTGAATATTAAAATGAAAAATAAAACTATAAAATAAAAGCTAATTCAAACGCCACAATATAATGTGAATACTACAATAACACTTGGTTGTACACTGTAGCCACCGCCACTCTGAAATCTCATTGGTTCAAAATCTTGCTCTACAAACCACTAACCCTGAAAATAAGTCTTATGTGTAGTGATGTGTGGATGCTAAACACATGTGCATTCGTCCATCAAGCATGTCATTCGTTATTGCAATTAGTTTACTAAGCTGTAGTAATAAAGACTATTCTTGTTCCCTCTCTTCCGGACTGTTTGAGAGGATTAAAGCATCGTGTCATCCTCCGTGCCTGCTGTCAGCAGAGAGATGTCCTCACTGCCAGCCTCTCTCCACGCCAGCCATCACACGGGCCGGAAAAGACAGAGCTGTTGGCCAGAGGATGTCCCAGCCGTGCCAAGCGAATGAAAGCACCAGAGAGAGACTCTGCGGGCGCTGAAAACCTCTCCAAACCACAAACCAGCACACAGAGAAGCCAAGAAGTCAACAGATCCTGCTTCTCACTGCAGAACTCAGTGAGTTTAAGCAGTAATAACCAAACAGACAACAGTCTTCACTGACAAGACCTCTTAACCTTTCAGCATCATCGAATCTGACTTTTATGGACTTAAATGAATGAAAAATTATTTGTTTTAGGTAACACATCACCTAACTTTACCTATTGCTGCTTATCGACCGTAAGATTTATTTATTTACATATATTTATGATTAACATTTCTGTTTTGTACACTATATATGCAGACTTATATCTACATAGTATACATTTATATTTGTAGATTTTAAGATTTGACTCTCATGAAAGGGACTTATAAATAAAATGTATTTTTATTATTATTATGTTTATGTTTATATGTTAAGATTATATGTTAAGATTTATAAATTCTTATCTATTTATTCTGATGATTCTGATATATTCTGATGGATATTCTGAAAAGTAACTAGGGCATCTTATTATTTTTTTTTTGCATGAAGTGAGAAATAGCTCACATATACACACAGGAGCTGTATGCAAACTAACACCCACACACACCTGAACACACTCAGGTCCATCTCGACACCTGCTGACCTTTACAGTATTGAGCAGCAGAGCTGACCTCTGACCTCCTCTCACACCTGTACCTCCCGCCCGCTCTGAGACTCTTTCGACTCAGAGGTCACGCTGAGGTCAGGACGAAGCGAACGGAGAATTTAAAGTGCTGCTGTCTCACAGCTACAAAGTTCAGGAGCATCTCTACAGGACTTCAGGTGTCAGTGTGAGGTCAGCCTGCCTACCCATAATGCACAGGGATGAGTCATTACAGCACCTTAAGAAAGTCACTCTTCTGTGCCCCAATCCTGATTAAGCTCATTTCAGAAGATTAAAGGAAAATAAATGAAATAATGCAGCCAAACAAAACAGACTTAGTATTTACTCACCCATTTCCATCAAAAGGGCTGCTAATTTCAGTACTACAAAAGTGGCCCCAGAAATGTATTTTAACACTAATTCAATACTTTTTGGAAAATATAGGAAATATAAGAAAAGGGCGCATTCAATTGATCAAAAGTGACAGCAGAGACAGTTGTAGAATTATTAAGATATGTGTATCTCAAATAAATGTCATTCTTTTAAATCAAAGAATCCTGAAAAATTCTATGTATCATTGCTTCCACAAAATTGTAAAGCAGCACAACTGTTTTTTTTTATTGATAATAACCAGAAATACTTATCGAACAGCAAATCAGCATATTAGAAGGATTTCTGAAGGATCATGTGGCATGCTGATGCTGAAAATTTAGCATCACAGGAATAAATTTCATTTTACAATATATTCAAACAGAAAACAGTTATTGCTTAATATTTCACAAAATTACTCTTTTTACTGGATTTTTTCTATTATTAAATAAATGCAGTCTTGGTGAGCAGTAGAGACTCCAAACCCTTGAACAGTAGTGTATTGTGGGATCATTTGTGATTTATTTGATGAATTAATTGGCATATCATGTAAATTACTCAATTAAACTGTTTAATTGATTGTCAGTCCTAATAAAACACAGCAGAAACACAAAAATTCATCATGCAAAGAGCCTTCCTTTCAATGAAACACAGGTTTTAAGTGTTGTCAGACAAGCTTTAGAAGTAGCTGTCAAACACACACACACACACACATCTGATAGGAAGTGTCTCAAAATGTCTCTCTCTTCAAGTATTAAGCTGGTGCGAGTGGTTTGACAGAATGAGAGCACAAATGAACGTTCAGCTTTATTACTGCAGAGACGAATGACAGTGATTGTGCAAGTGGGCTGTCTCTCCACACACAGGCATGTGTTTCATTAGGATGGCCTCTCATTGATCTCACTGGAGTAATATTTACTCTGTAACTCAGAGGCCAGTAATAAAGTGTGTGATTAACAGTCTCTCCTCCACGCTGGGAACACAGCAACACTGTACTAGACCACCACCTCGCTCTCTTAATGAATCTTAATGGCTTCCTAATGACTTCTTAACGACTTCATCAAGCTGCACAGGGCTCCACACACATACACACACACACAGATACACGCTGGAGGAAACACCATAGACAGAATTTACTGCTGATAACACCATCACCATCCACTACTGTCACTGTAACAACATGACACCATCACCATAGCAACCAATAACACCATCTACAACTGTGTCACCATAAAAACCATCAACACCATCCACTACTGTCACCATAACAAACACAGATGTGGTCACTATAGTAAACAACAAAACTATCGACTGCCATATTACCATAACAATCATTGACACCACCACAACCACTACTGTATCACCATAACAACCACATACATGATTACTATATCAACATCATCCATATCCCCAAATCAAGCACCAATGTGGTCACTATAGCAACCACAACACCATCGCTCCAGTGTCACCATAACAACCACAACACTTTTACTGCTTTCACCACAATTACTACAAAAATATCACCTTAACAACCAACAATACTATCCACTGCTGTCACCATAACAACACAACACCATCATCATAGCAGCTAACAATATCACCCAATGCTGTGTCACTGTATCATACCAATCAAAGATGTGGTCACCGTAGCAACCATCAACACATCCACTGATGTCACCATAACAACCACAACCCTATCAGCATAATGACTAACAACACCATCAACTACTGTCAGCATAACAACCATAGAAAATGATAATATAGCAACTAACAACACTATACACTGCTGTGTCACCATAACAATCACAACAATTCCACTGCTTTCACCAGAACTACCGCAGCAATATCATTATAGCAACCAACAATACCATCCACTGCTGTTACCAATAACAACACAACACTATCACCATAGCAACTGACAATAGCATCCACTGCTGTGTCACCGTAAAAACCACAGAACACTATCAGCATATCAACTAACAACACCATCCACTACTGTCAGCATAACAACCACACAACACTATTAGCGTAACAACTAACAACACCATCAACTACTGTCAGCATAACAACCATAGACATGATAATATAACAACTAACAACACTATACATTGCTGTGTCACCATAACAATCACAACAAATCCAGTGCTTTCATCATAACTACTGCAGCAATATCATTATAGCAACCAACAATAACATCCACTGCTGTCACCATAACAACACAACACTATCACCATAGCAACTGACAATACCATCCACTGCTGTGTCACCTTAACAACCACAATCCTATCAGCATAACAACTAACAACACAATCCACTACTGTCAGCATAACAACCACACAACACTATCAGCATAACAACTACCAACACCATCCACTACTGTCAGCACAACAACCACACAACACTATCAGCATAACAACTACCAACACCATCCACTACTGTCAGCACAACAACCACACAACACTATCAGCATAACAACTACCAACACCATCCACTACTGTCAGCATAACAACCACACAACACTATCAGCATAACTAACAACACAATCCACTACTGTCAGCATAACAACCACACAACACTATCAGCATAACAACTACCAACACCATCCACTACTGTCAGCATAACAACCACACAACACTATCAGCATAACTAACAACACAATCCACTACTGTCAGCATAACAACCACACAACACTATCAGCATAACAACTACCAACACCATCCACTACTGTCAGCATAACAACCACACAACACTATCAGCATAACTAACAACACAATCCACTACTGTCAGCATAACAACCACACAACACTATCAGCATAACTAACAACACAATCCATTACTGTCAGCATAACAACCACACAACACTATCAGCATAACAACTACCAACACCATCCACTACTGTCAGCATAACAACCACACAACACTATCAGCATAACTAACAACACAATCCACTGCTGTCAGCATAACAATATTACAATTAAAATTTGTATGTCAGGGAGTAAATAAATTCAATCCCAATTCATATAACTGTTGTACTTATTGACAAAATAACTTGAATTTAAATATTGCATTGTCTGAAAATGAAAAAACAAATTAAGATAACAATGCTAGAATGATAGATAGAATGATAGAATGAAAGACAGACAGACAGACAGACAGACAGATAGATGCGGAGTAATTGCGGAGTGAGATGTTCCAGTGAGTTTCTGCGGTGCTGTTCTCATGTGTTGGTCACTGGCGTTTGGTTTTGGCAGCTCTGTGTCTCCTGATGACTGTCGCTCCGTCCAACTCCCTCCTGAGAGATCAGAGCACATCTGTTATTCATTAGAGAGGATGGCTGGGAGATTATTTAATGAGGGGAAATTGGCGTATTCATTCACTATCGACACTGATTGTTTTGGAGAAGTCTGTTTAGAAAAAAAAAAAAAGCAAAATTCAATACTTTGTACTGGAAAAGAAACAGCATATATTGTTTATTTAATAATGAGCCACATCATGAAAGCATTCCCTTGGGGAAATAATAAGACAAACTCCTCACAAAGCTAGCTGAAAGGAGAGAAACTTGGTTTGTGGTCAACAATTTGAAATTACTTTGATGACTTCTTCACAATGTTTAATATTGTGTTGAGCTCTAAATGCAGACTGCGGAGCAGGAATCCATATGGATTCAAACTAATCCGTCCATTGGCTGCCTGTGGACAAGGACACCAAGGTGACCTACACTGCCATTATCCAGCGAGGAGGACGAGGGTCTGGGATCAGACTCTCTTCTGGGACCCTGCGCTCTGTAAGGACACACCGGCCAATGATTAAAACTTCCTCTGGCTTTTAATGACAGCGAATCTGCCAGGTCACACCAAAGTCACTCTGCTGATGCGTGAAAAACATGCAGACGTGATTTTACTGGCGTTTGACAGACAAATGGTCCCTGGTGACTCAAATCAACACAACATACCACTGAGCTCAGGTAACTTACATATTCCACCCTGTGCTGGAGGTCAGACATACAGGTGATGAATAGCAGGAAGAGTAGTTTGCTTATATATATATATATATATATATATATATATATATTAGGGGTGTAACGGTACGTATATTCGTACCGGACTGTTTCGGTAAAGGTTTTCGGTACGGTGCACGTGTGTACCGAATGACCGAATGCAATATTTTGTATGCAGAACACAAGTACATTTTCGTGTTTCCAAACGAACATATTAAGTGGCATAAGTCTCCGCGTTCAGCGCAAATCCCGCCCTGCAGCTGATTCAGGCCGGTGACACACTGGCTGCGTGGCGTGAGTGTGGCGTTTCTGCTGCGTGTCAGTTGCTTCGCGTTTTCTGTGTCTTTACACACAAGAATCGTGCCTGATGCGGCGCTGGCGCGCTGCTGCTACTGTAGGTGACATAGAGGGAGGCCGCCGACAGACCAGGATCTTGTCTTCACGACAACAATATCTATAATTCATGTTGAGCATAAACATAAAGCCTACTGATAAAGGACACCGTCAACAGTATTGACGGCAAAATAGACTACAGGTGCAATATGCCAGTGTGTCACCGGCCTAAGGTTTTCAAAAGGCTTCCCGCAAGTGTGAACATCACTACAACTAGGAAAAAAACGATTGTAATTCAAACGCAGCTCCCGTCAGCATTTAAACAGACCTTTGCTCTTAATTCCGATCGGTCCAACGCAATAACGAAATCTGAGCAGGTCTAAAAACTGAAACTGTTGATGCTGCAACTTTACACTTTGGAAAAGTTATATATTTTTTTTAAATATGAGCAGGCCTACAAGCTGGGATTGGTAATGCTGCACTGTAATCATAGTTATTTATATTTTTCTTTATATTTTATTATATGATATTGGTTTGAGACTGAGATTATTTTATTTAGTGGAGAACTTTGCAGCAGTATTTTATTTCTTATTCTTTTTTTATTTTCTTATAAATTATATTTTATTATTTATTGTATTAAAAAAAGTATTTAAAAAAAGTGTAAACAAATTGTTTAAAAAACGTTTATTAACGTTTAACGTAGTGTAAAATACAGAGGAACATGAAGTGCTTGGGCATATTTCAGGAAATTAACCTCGGTTCCCGAAAATTATAATCCACATGTAAAACTATGTGCAGCACATTTTGCTGAGGACAGCTTGCTGAGGACAACTTCCTCAATCTCAATCAGTTTAATACCGAATTCGCACAAAAATTATTCTTGAAAGATGGAGCAGTTTCCTCTTTGTCTGGAGAAGGCGTTGTTTATGGACCACAACCGGTAAGTGTATTTTATTATTTAAGTTTGGTGCGTTTAACAGTTTCTGTAAATTATTACACAAAGGGCAACGCTGTTTAGCTTTGTTAACTAGATGTTAGGGCTGTGCAAAAATTTTTATGTGATTTTCATGCGTATCTTGTCAGTAAAAACTCTCCTGTGATTATAAGTACATCTCCAGCGCGTGCATTCTAGCCCAATCGCGTGTTTCCAGGAGGGTAATGTGATCTAAGCTGGTGTTGAATCACAACACAGGAACCGCTGGCACAATCAGAACTCGTTACGTATTTCTGAAGGAGGGACTTTATAGAACAAGGAAGTCATCAGCCCATTTTTATGACAGTGAAAACAGCGGTATACAGATAGGTGAATTGTGTGAAAAATACTGTGTTTTTTTACATGGAAACATGAACACATGTTATATTGCACAGTGTAAACACAATCAAAGCTTCAAAAAAGCACGAAAAACGGGACCTTTAACATGCAGAAGTGCAGAAAACATTCAGTATTTACTCTGGTAAACAGATTCTGGGTTTGTAAACTGCACACTAATGTGTTTTTCAGTAGGTCACACATAAAAAAACAAACTCCTGATCAAATGAGGACAACAGTTGTATTTGTCATTCCAGACAAAACCAAACACAGAGAATGTACTTTCTTTCCGATCTGATGAGAGATCCTTCGTTTCCCATTACGCTCTCATTCAGTTATTTGCTCAGAGCAAAAAAGCGAGTGAGAGTGTGAATGGTGTCACTGAAGATAAATAATGACAGCAGGTCAGGATGAGGCTGTTGTGCTGTGATTACTGTGATGATCCACACGTATAATCCTGCTTCCAGCTCACACACACACAGTGTCGTCTGGCGTGTCGCTCTGAGAGCTGCAGAGCTGAGGATTTACAAACCTAAACACACTGTGATCGCTAATGCACTACAGTACACCACCCATCCATCTACCCATCCATATCATTCATTCTATCCATCGTTCTATCCAGCCATTAATTTATTTATCACTCTATCATTCATTGTATCCATCCATTTACCCATAATTCATCCTATCCATCCATTCATTCATCCATCCATCCATCCATCATTTTATCTATCGTTCAGTATATCCATCTTCTTATCCACTGACATTTCTGATAATTATCATCCATCAATCTATCCATCTACTGTCCTCTCCATCCATCCATCCATTGTTCTGTCATTCATTATATCCATTGTACTATCCAACCACATTTATGATGATTATTTATCATCCATCAATCCATCCATCCACTGTCCTATCCTAACCCCATCTATTGTTCATTATATATATCATTCTATCTATCATCAATTCATCCATCTATCATTTTATCCATCCATTCACCAATCATTCATTCTATTCATCCATTCATCCATATATCATTTTATCCATCCATTTACCCATCATTCATTCTATACATTCATCCATCCATCCATCCATCCAGCCAGACATCATTATATCATTCATTATATCATTTCACGTTTGTGATCATTTATCATTAATCAATGCATCCAATTATCCATTGTTTTATCTATCATTCTTTATATCTATCATTCTAGCCATCCATTAACCCATCATCTATCAGGTTCATCATTCAGTCTATCATTCTTTATATCTATCATTCTAGCCATCCATTAACCCATCATCTATCAGGTTCATCATTCAGTCTATCAATCCATTCATTCATCCATCTATCATTTGTTCCATCCATCCATCCATCCACTATAAAGGTCCTTTCACACTGGACGCGATTTTGACGCGCGAATAATTCGCGCGATGGTTTTATTTTTTGATCAGCTGTTGGTGTAATGAGTGCTTTCACACCGAACGCGAATGTGCTGAGGCGAAAAAACAACTTTTATTTTTTTCGCTTCGATGTCGATTTTTTTTTACTTTTGAGGCGACAAAAAGGCTTCAGCCAATCACATACAAGGAAACAAAGGTGACGTCACAGCAAAAATGACAGATCTTCTGATTACTTGTGTGTCGGCGAATCCCATTTTGTTTGACAAATCTAATAAAAACTACAAGGACAACGATTAGAAGGACAATGTGTGGCGTAGCATTGCCAACCAACTAGGGTATCACGACTGTGAGTATGATTGTGATAGTTTAGTCGTTGTATAGTCCGTGCTGTGTAGGCTAGCAGGCTAAAAACAACAGGGGATAGAAAGCTAACACTATCGTCAAAGATAGCAATACAGACCATGTTTACTTTGAATATGTAACAAAAATCTAGTGACTATTTAAGAGCTGCTTTTGTATATACATTCTTTGTGTGATATCCAGTTTCTAGTCGAATGATTTAACTTTGTGTGTTACATGCAATAAGGTGTATTGACTTTACAAAACGCACTTTGTTTAGTTGAAGATGCAAAAAAACTGGGACACCTATGTGAGAAAAAGGAGAGAGGAAAAGGAAACTAAAAGTGGACAGGCTGGAAGTGTTGAAGTTGAAGTGTCCATTTTCTCAACTGTCGGCGCGAAAGTTTTGGAATGTTGAAGCTCTCTGAACGTCACAGACATCGCAAATTCGCGTCGCGGCTGATGTGAATGGTTTTGACGCGAACTATTCGCACGCGAACTATTCGCTTTTTCGTTTCGCTTTTTCGTTACGCATCCAGTGTGAAAGGGCCTTAAGACTTAAAAGTACACAGTTCACTTGTTTGTCCATAAATAGGCATTATCAGATGTGTATGTAATAAACACCATATTTTCATTGAATTCCCACTAAAAATAGCTATATTGTGCCACCCAGCTCTCCACTCAGAGCCGGTGTTTTTCTTCACTGCAGGAGAACAGATGGTGTAGTGAGGTGGTGGTTTGCCATCTCTATCCATCACTGATGGATTCAACGCCCCAATCTCTTGCCTTTTCCACCTCAGACTTTGTTCAAGCAGATGATAGAAGCGTTCAGTGGTTTTGTTAATGGACGAGTGGGCGTTACTCTGTCTTTTTCCTTATTTTCCACTCGGTTTCACCTCAACACTCTCTGAGGGAACACTAGCTTCTCTCAACAAGTTCATGTTCACCTCACGAGCAGAACACGGTCTGTTTGGGCCTAATGCATTATTGATGAGGACAATTCATCCAGCTGACTTTACAACACGAAACAGCATTTGCAACCAATTTTCCTTACTACTGAAATAAATGAAAGAGGATATTCAAAAAATATAAATAATAATAACTAAATTAACAAAAGGGGCTGTTTAAGGGGACATTACAACATTACACCGAGGCTGAATTTATTTGATCAAAGATACAGCAAAAGCAGTACAATTTACTTAATGGTAAGCCCCGCCCCCCTTAGTTACTGTTGCTCAGTCTGACAAATAAACAGAGTTGCTCACTATCTCACAATGACAGCAGTCAGTGTGAAAGTATTGTCCCACAATGTTTTTGCACAATTTTGAACACAGAAGGGCCAACATTGAAGTGGGAATTTAATATTCCATGGAGGAGTATATAAAATATTTTTTAAATAAATATGGTGGGTACCTCGAAGTGGGGGTATACAGATCACAGTGCAGGCGGGAGAAGTCCCATGTTACAGTCGTCATGATCATGGATGACAACATGCAGGATCAACACTGTTCATGTATTGGAGAGTAAAAATAAATAATAGTACATTTAACCAGTTTAATATGAAGAGGCACTGAAATGTAGTCCTTCGTTTATGTGTTTTTGACCTACACTGTACATGATGTCAGAACAGTTCGCGATATTAGGTTTGTAATATAACCTTAACGTTAGCTAGTTTTAGCCAGAGATAACAGTTACGTCGCTTTGCTGAAACGCAAGATGACACTAATGTTTTGCTTGAGCAGATGAAAATTGTTACTTAGAGTATGACAACCAGAAAATTAACGTTTTTGTCTTCACTGGGTTTGGGGGTGTGAATGCTTAGGGACATGTTTCTGTTTTGTATGGGTTTTGGAAATAAAAACCCATAAAATAAATTCTATTGCTCATCCTCTCAGGATACCTGGAAAAAGTACCACAAGCACATTGTTTTTCCATTCTTGTAGCATAAACACCATCAAACCAATGAAAGCTTTGGATCTTCTAATGTTTCTCAGTGGCGCTGAAAACTACAGATGTCCGAGCTCTGCTTCCTGTGCAAATGATACTCGACTGCCATTGGCTCATCTGTGTTTGAGGGGAGGGGCTTACCGATGAGTCAATTGTGAAATATTATTACAGTTAAAAATAACTAAAAATAAATGTTTTCTAATTGAATACATCAAAGCTGAATTTTCAGTGTCACATGATCCTTCAGAAACATTTTTTTATTATTATCGGTGTTGAAAACAGTTGTGCTGCCTCATTTTTTTTTTTTTGTAGAGACTGTATGTGATACGTTTTATTTTTCAGAATTCTTTGATGAATAGAAAGTTCAAACAACAAGAACAGCAATTATTTGAAATAGAAATCTCCTATATCAATGCATCCTATGCACACACACACACACACACACAAACAAACACTTTTGTTACTTGATATGAAATAAACATTAACTGAAAAAGTATTGCAAAAAAACTTCCTTTTTAAACTTGAGCTTCCTTAACTTGACTTAATAAAAGAAAAAAAACTAAATTGAAATTACGTAATTAAAACGATATATAAATAAAAATGGCAAAAGCATAACAAAATTAGCAAAACTATGAGGCATATGAATATTTATGAGGCATATTTCACTTTGATTTCTGAAATATTCAGTACAGATTTTTATGGAAACTTATCACAGAGTCAACCCGACACATTTTCTGCCATATTCTCAGTGTCTTTCACAATCGTTCACACAGAGCGCTGCACTATTTCAGCTGCACAAACACATTCATTCATGCTTCTGTTAGTTTACTTCTCAGATTTTGTCCCTCTTCAAGATTCCGATGACATAAATGCTATATCTTTAAATCTTTCGAGTTTCAAAAATATAATATGGTGACTATTCTATTGCTTTGTAAAACACTCTAAAATGCATGCGTGACCTCTAGTGTGTTGCTACTTGTCAAACAAATAGAGATCAGAGAACCATATCAAACACACACTCACTCACTCACACACACTGCAGCTGCTCCTGTGGCATTTACCGCCACTGTTTGTGTTAAACTGTGTAATGAAGTCAAGCACAGACAGTTAAACTCCGTTAAACACCCTGAGATGAGAAGAATCACCCTGGAGGATTCTTGACTGGAGTAAAGGCTTGTGATTGTTCAACAGGCTGATGAAGCGCTGAGGAACATGCTCCTTCTCCAGCCATTCAGCTATGAGCTTGAGCTGATTTGTTCATTGAGTAGCTGTAGTGTGTGTGTGTGTGTGTGTGTGTGTGTGTGATGCTCGTCAAGTGTGTCATGATGACTCCAGTGATTATATCTGCAGTGTGACAGAGATCTGTAAGCATTTCCCTCTTGTGATCATCAGAAACACATATATAAACAACATACATTATTGTGTCTACATGTTTGGTTGTACTAAGCATTGCTGTGTTTTCTAGGATGTTCTGCTCATTTTCTTCTGTGGTTTAGTACTATCTGGTATCTATAAGATTCAGGTTACTCCATAAATGTGAATTTGTTCACCTGTTTTGTGATCCAGCAAGTCAGAATGTTACATCTGACCACTCTGTAAAGTCTTTGTAAAAGATGATGCAGATTTTTACGTCATGTTAGAGGTTTCGTTAATAGTGTTGAATGTGAGGCCGTATACAGTACTGTTAGCAGTACATTTGTCTGATGATTGACTGCGCTGATGCTTCAGTCTGTCGTTTCCACATTGATTCAGGGACACACCTGTGTTTTTGAGCACGGTTCATTATCTCACGCTCACCCACAACTCAGAAACGCATCAGGATTTCGTAATTATATATGAATCATCTAAATACACTGCATTAGAGCAGACGGATAGATGGATGGATGGGTGGATGGATGGATGGATAGATAGTGTGAATAACTGAGATTTCAACTGAAGACTCATTCGTCTCGTTACGATCGAGCAGAGGTTTGCAGTGTGTGTGAGAATAGGCTTTATGGATCATTACTACAATCCCAGAAGAGAATCATCATGTAAATGACATTTCTGGTGTTCAGCTTGACAGAAAACAAGACACTGATTGTTTAAATGTTCACAGGGTGACGTGATTCTGTTCTGCAACAAAACACGAGCCGATCTGAGTCCTGCTCCGGTGAAAAGGAAATTGTTAAAGTGTTTCTCCAGCCTGCTGTGAAATATGTGAGGGACACACCATTAACCTAACACCTGCAAACACACACACAGACCCTAAATATATGTGTGTTTCTTCAACTATGGACACTTTTAGCCTTGTGGAGTATCTAAATACACTCTTTTTACACTCTAACCAGTTTATTTAGCTGGAAAGTCTCTTCTGCTCACTATTTGACCAAAAATATAAAAACAGTAATATTCCAAAATATGATTACAATTTAAAATAACTCTTTTCTATGTGAATATATTATAAAATACAATTTATTTCTGTGATCAAAGCTGTATTTTCAGCATCATTACTCCAGTCTTCAGTGTCACATGATCCTTCAGAAATCACTCAGATATGATGATTTGACGCTTAAGAAACATTTCTGATTATTATCAATGTTGAAAACACTTGTGCTGCTTCATATTTTTGTGGAAACCGTGAAACATTTATTTTCAGAATCCTTTGATAAACAGAAACTTCAAAAGAACAGCATGTATTTGAAATATAAATCTTAACATTGTTAATGCTTTACAGTCACTTTTGAACAATTTGATGTGTCCTTAATGAATAAAAGAGTTTTTAAAAACAGCTGTTTTTACTTCAAATGGCAAAATTAGATACATTTTATACATATCCAGAATAAAATAACTAACCTCTTTGTCTTGTTAGAGCTAATTTAACTTTTTATGTACCTTATATTTTCATAATTTGTCAGAATTTCATAAACAAGTACGCTAACTTTATAAAAACAGCTTTATAAGGGCAAAATAATGGATTGTGAAAATTTGCATAAACATTAACATTATTTTCACACAATAATTAAATAATATGAAATACATAATTATTGACTCGAAACAACAGAATCATTCAAATGCTGTCATTTTTATATTACTATTGAACATTTTCATAATCTAACATTGCTAACTAACTGTGCGTAAAGGCATTTGAATAGTAGCATCAGTTAACAATGAAAGATTGGCTAAAAGTTTCCTCAACAGTTTTAATGTGACCTTCATAAGAAAAAGACCAAAAACAATGTAAATCTGTGAGTCAAATCAAAGCCCTGAGACATAAAAGTGTGTGTAGTTAAAGAAGCTTCCTCCACCAAAAGAGCATCTCACCGCTCACAGACGGATTCAGAATAAAGTTCATCCCGGCTGTATTTCACACAAATAAACGCTCAAGACATCAGACAAATAAACACAGCGCTGAGACACGAGTCCCAGGAGAAATGCTCCAGACAGAGAGACGCTTCCCACAGGAGCAAAGCTCTCACCCCAACAGAGAAATCAGATTTGCACTCAACTCAGGCAGAAGATGATGAGTCATCACTTATAAGTGAATAAGTGGTTTGATTGGGACAGATGTGCTGGCCGGTGGTGAGTTTGGGCTCAGGAGGAGGTCAGGAGACGAGCTTCACTCCCACACACCAACAACTCCATTTATCAGCGGCAGAAGAAGCTCAACCTTTAATTAAAGTGAATAAATGCTGTCGCGAGACCCGCGCCAAATGTCAAACGATTAATAATTCCACAGCAAGACCCGAAAACCATGTTAAACAGTCACTGCAATGACAGCCACGATGAGGAAGTAGTTTAAAACAGACGGGAAGGAAGTAACTCTATAACTACAATGGTGAAACAATGTGATTTTGGTTTACAATAATATTCTTTTAAAACTATATCAATATAAAATAGCTAAGAAAAAATTATAAATGTCATGAATTATCTATCCATCTATCTATCTATCTATAAAAAATGTATTTGCCATAACATTGTTAAAACAATTTCAATATGTAAAAGGCTTTAAAACAGTACAATTATTTATAATTATTAACATCTATAATTATTCATAACCCTAACCCATTCTGTTAAATACATTTCAATACAAAACAGCTCACATAAATGGTAAATAAATTTATGAATTATACATTTAATAATGAAAGAACATTTTATCAATAATGTATATATAAATTAACCTACAAAATACATAATACATAATAGTCCTAGGTTTAAAATCCCAGACTGGATAATGAAGAAACGCCCTCTTCGTCTCTGATGACCTGAGCTTTCAGACGTCTTCCTCAAAAGTGCATGAAGGTTAAAGTGAAGTGGAAATTACTGACCTCAGCTGCATAATTTACATCAGTGTGTGACAGTAACGACTTCACCGCCTCTATTCTGAGAACTCAGGGGAACAGTTCATTTAGAAGGGCACATTTCACATCCCGAGAGGCCCAGCGCTTGTTTTCTGATATTGAGTCTTCTGTCTGTTTGCCTCAAGTACTTCACAAGTCTGGAGATTGTCTCATTTCCGATCAGTTATCTGAATACTTAATCTTGACCTTTAAAGATGAAAAATATCACATGTCTCTCCCGATCTCTAGTGGATGTGTCGTCTGCTTGACTAAACTCCACCGGCACTTTCACCGGCTCTAATTGAACATTTCTGTCAGTCGCTCAAAACCATATTTCTGCTACATTCGCTCTTTCACACTGCACTAAATCTTCCTGGTTCCACTCCGGGGTAATTATCCAGGCTGTGCTAAAGTGCTGTGAGAGGGACTTACTAGGTGTTTGGAGAGGTTTGCTAGGCAGTTCTGAGGTGTTTTGAGAAGTTGTCAAGCAGTTATTGGGTGTTCTGAGTCGTGCTAGTCACTTGCTAGGTGTTTGGAGAGGTTTGCTAGGCAGTTCTGAGGTGTTTTGAGAAGTTGTCAAGCAGTTATTGGGTGTTCTGAGTCGTGCTAGTCACTTGCTAGGTGTTTGGAGAGGTTTGCTAGGCAGTTCTGAGGTGTTTTGAGAAGTTGTCAAGCAGTTATTGGGTGTTCTGAGTCGTGCTAGTCACTTGCTAGGTGTTTGGAGAGGTTTGCTAGGCAGTTCTGATCTGATTTGAGACATTGTCAAACAGTTATTGGGTGTTCTGAGTCGTGCTAGTCACTTGCTAGGTGTTTGGAGAGGTTTGCTAGGCAGCTCTGAGGTGTTTTGAGAAGTTGTCAAGCAGTTATTGGGTGTTCTGAGTCGTGCTAGTCACTTGCTAGGTGTTTGGAGAGGTTTGCTAGGCAGTTCTGAGGTGTTTTGAGAAGTTGTCAAGCAGTTATTGGGTGTTCTGAGTCGTGCTAGTCACTTGCTAGGTGTTTGGAGAGGTTTGCTAGGCAGTTCTGATCTGATTTGAGACATTGTCAAACAGTTATTGGGTGTTCTGAGTCGTGCTAGTCACTTGCTAGGTGTTTGGAGAGGTTTGCTAGGCAGCTCTGAGGTGTTTTGAGAAGTTGTCAAGCAGTTATTGGGTGTTCTGAGACGTGCTAGTCACTTGCTAGGTGTTTGGAGAGGTTTGCTAGGCAGTTCTGAGGTGTTTTGGGAAGTTGTCAAGCAGTTATTGGGTGTTCTGAGACGTGCTAGTCACTTGCTAGGTGTATGGAGAGGTTTGCTAGGCAGCTCTGAGGTGTTTTGAGAAGTTGTCAAGCAGTTATTGGGTGTTCTGAGTCGTGCTAGTCACTTGCTAGGTGTTTGGAGAGGTTTGCTAGGCAGTTCTGATCTGATTTGAGACATTGTCAAGCAGTTATTGGGTGTTCTGAGTCGTGCTAGTCACTTGCTAGGTGTTTGGAGAGGTTTGCTAGGCAGCTACTGGATGTTCTGTGTGGTTTCTAGGCAGTTGCAAGAGGTTGTCAAGCAGTTATTAGGTGTTTGAGGGGTTGCTAGGTGTTTTTACAGATTGTTATGCAGTTATTGGGTGTTCTGAGTAGTTGCTAAGTACAGTTATACTTGATAAGACCGTTATATCTATGGTTTTACAGCCTTTCTTTTGTTCATAGTTACTACTGAACAAATATGTTGTGTTTAACTATATATTATAACATTTATTTGAATATCTTCTAACAGTCTGGGCCGATTCCACTGTATTGATAGCTTTCAGTCACGTGACCAGCTGAAAGACTTGGAGGTCAAAACATCCATAGAACTTCAGCACAAGATTATCAATTTTACTATCTGTTTCACAGCCGCAAATATTTAGATTACCTCTCAAAAGAATAAATCAAAGGCATGTGAACAAAATGCAAGTTTTGTCCATTCGCAATAAATAATAAGCACCCAAGGGAATATTTCAATCATTAAACAGTGCGACAAATGTAAAAACACTTTGAGTGCTTTAATATATTTTAAACAGTAGTATTAAAATATCAAATTCATTAATCACTATATTAATTATCAATAGTTTACATAGGCAAGCAGATGAGGTCAGAATATGAACGCAATCTGCTTAATGTTTCAGTGTTTTACTTATAATGGTTTTCTATGGGAAACCATTTAATGTGAAACTTTCACACATTGTATTTATATTCTGGGTTCATCTGCTTCCCTATACAAAATAAACTTGTTTTGCCCGCCAGGTGGGTGTCCCTATGAGTGTGTGAAGTCATGTGAAAACTATCACTAGGCAGTGCTTGAGATGCAGTGTGGCTGTACTTCGGGGAATGAGAGTTCGAGTCCCATTTTGAGGTCCTTTCGTGATCCGATACATAAATATTTAAATATTGTCTAATTAAAACAGTAAGGGTTTCTATGCAGTTTAGAAATATTGAAACTGATTTAAGTCATTTCCAGGAAATGCGTGGAAAAAAGGCAACTGCAACACGGCTATTTTATTTGTGCTCATGATATTCACACACATTAACTTCACACACCTGTTACTGCGTTGTAATTTTAGGGGTTCATGTAAAACAACACAATTTCCTTTGGCTCACCGGTTCCTGTGCAGGTAAAAAAAAAAAGTAGCTATTTCAATTAAGTAATTTGCAAGTCTGGAAAAGTATAGGGGAAAAAAAAGATATATATGGGAAAATATTTATTCATCATACAGACATTTAGTGATCGTCTGAACGTGACTGAATTAAGGTGCACTTTTTCATTACACAGAACTCTTTAAGCAGTCTTTTCTGAACTTCCCTAAACAAATGTGAGTGTGCCATGCGAACTAGCTAAAGATAAAGAAGCAAACATGTAGGCCAAATAGAAAATGTATCTGTATCTAAGCTGATTATTAGCCTGCTCTTGACAGAGATCTGGTTTGGTTTTTGAGAGACAGAGACGGCAACGCGGCTGTTTGATTGGTGATCACACTGATCTTATTCCATTCATTCATATATCAATTCATATTCTATAAGGTTTAAACCATTGCCTTTTAAATATACACAAATAGTAAAGCGTGTATTATGTATTTTAGTTGATATTACTCTTACCAAGCTCTGATATCTGAGAGATGCACGTGTAACCGGTACAGAACGTGTTTTGTTAAAACATATGTATTGTTATAATTCTCACAAAATTGTTTTTCCACATGCACCTGATATGATGCCTAAGTGTGTTGAGTACGTTTCCCCTTTAATTGCTGTGATGTCATCATGAGCCTACATAATTTCCTGTTATGTCCCCTCCTCTTCCTCTTGGCATTGTAATTGCATGGAAGAGGTGGGTTATTTTTGGCTCCTGCTAATCCTTATTAATCTTTATTTTAATTGTTGCTTTTATTTCTATATCTTCATTGCAAATTATGTGTATTATGTTATTTTACTTACCTGTGTGGTTATTTTTGTCATTTTGCCCAATTTAAGTTATATTTGTCTCTTTGGCCTAATAAGTGGAGATGAAAAGCACATGGTAATTAAATCTACGTCACATTTGTTTTATAGAGCAAGATAAGGGTGATTGTACTCAGAGGCTGTTTTTATATGTTTTACATCAGGTATGTTTTCTCTGTATTTTGCTCTTGGCATTGTAATTGCATGGAAGAGAGCAAGATAAGGGTGATTGTACTCAGAGGCTGTTTTTATATGTTTTACATCAGATCTCGGAGTAAAACCCAGTGGAACCGTCGCCTTTTGTCCCGTGTCTGTTTTCACAACGCAGAGAAAAGTGATTTTATAACTGGTGTCGCGAGCCACCGGTTACACGTGGTGCCGTGATCCTTCGGATTTCGCATGATCGTCTGATTACCGATCGCCGAAGTTGCTGCTTCAACAGACTACAGTGTGCCATGAAAGATCGCTGGATGTGAGAGTGTTTCGCCGTTCGCGGAGGCCGCAGTTCATTTCATCTCGTCCGATCTCATCATCAGGGTTCTATCTTCTGTTGCTCATATCACAGACGGTAAAGGTTGAACGGTTGCCCTTTTATGAAGTATGATGAAAAACTGTTTTGACGTTTAGTAATAACGTGTTGAACTTTTGTTTTTTTGTTTTTTTTTGTACTGCTGCACGCTCATCACTGACGGGATATTTTTGTGATCGCATTTTTTTATTTCTCCTCGTGCAACGCTGTACTGAACTGTTCTTTGCGTTGCTGAAAGCTGAAGGACAGTGTTTTTGTGATCGTCATCACATAATTTTTTTTTTTTTTTCCTCCCTGAAACTAACATTGGACTGTTTTGAGAGTCTAAATGAATATTTCTGCAAACTACATTTATCTGCATATTAGTTAAGTGATTTCAGTGTTTGTTTTTGTTTTTTTTTCCTTCTCATTTTTCTTTTTGAAACTGTTATTGCATTTATTTATTTTTTTCCCTATTCGAACTGAGTCATGTTTGAGGACACTGTCAGTCAGGATAATTTTAGCCCTGTACAAAGACCTAGTGCCATGTTACCAGTAGGCAGGGGTAGTGGGGCTGTACTTAATCGTCCTGACAATATGTATGGAGTTTCTCCTCAATGTTTTGGGAGAGGGAGGACATTCTTGACTGCAGATATTGACCATGTACATGCATCTGATTCAGCTATTGGTACCTCAGGGAGCCCAGCTGCTTGCTCTACCCCTTTTGCACGCCCTAACACTGATCGTGCAGTTACCTCTGAGTCTTTGGGGAGTATTATTTCTGATTTGGCACAGAAAATTGGTGAAAGCATTTCAGCCAGTCTCAACTTAACGCAACAGCCCAGCCCAGTGCAATCTAAGTCAAATGTACAGCATTCAGGTGAATGTTTTGATGCTTCTAATTTGAAAGTCATTGTCCAACATGATGTTGCGCCTCCACCGTTCTTTAGAGGTGATCAAAGTGATTCATTTACTGTACATGAATGGGAAGATTTGATGTACAGTTATTTGAACAGAAAGATATGCACTGATGAAACTGCCTCTGATCTCATTTTGAGCAGGTTAGCTGGAAAAGCGAGAGATGTAGTCAAAGTGTCCTTGCGCAGCTTCCCTGGGCCGACTGCTGCAGTGCTCCCCACCACCGTGTTCGATATACTGAAGCGCAATTTCAGTGAGTTGATGTATTCAAATATGCCTATGTCTGACTTTTATAACACCCTGCCTAGGGCGGATGAGAGCCCAATGGACTACTGGATACGGCTCAATAAGGCGATTGATGTGGCTGATGAGTGTTTGCGTAGACGGAACAAGTGTGTTGAGGACCCTGCTACTGAAGCTGTTATGATGTTTATCTCGCACTGTCCAGATCCTGGCCTTGCTTTGTCTTTTCAGTTCAAGCCTGCTGAACAGTGGAGTGCTGCTGAAGTTCAAGAGCGACTGGATAGTCATCGCAGGACTCTGAAGAGAGCTTTTGCTAGAACTTCACGCTCCTTGCCTGTATCTGCTTGCCATCAGAACACCGTAACTGTCTGTGACGATTCTGTGTCAAGTTCTCCCAAACAGCCTGAACTCTCAAGCCAGATTCCAAGTTTAACTGGTCAGTTGAGCCCCAACGCTGCTCCATTTACTCCTGATGCTAGTATGCAGCAGTTGGTTGGCATGATGGACAAAGTTTTATCTCTCTGCACTGCCTCACTGTCCTCGCCCATCCCAAACTGTCCTGTCAGAACTTCAGACCCCAAGCCCAGTCTGAGCTCAGCATGTAGAGTATGTCAGTCTAAAGAGCACAGTACACATACTCATTGTATGCGCCAGAGGCTTTGTCGTAACTGCTTCAAACCTGGACACTTTAAGAGCAATTGTCCTAGGACGACAGGCCTTGAGCTGCCGCCTTCAGCCATTCAGTTAAACTAAATAGCCCATGCACGGAGGGGGATAACATGGGCAGTGGCGTATTTCCCCCAAAAGATGAGTCAGACCCACATGAGATTTTTGTAAATAGTTGCAAATTGTTGCCACCCGACAAAACATTGCTGTATGTGGGATCTCAGAAAATTGATGGAGCTAGTGAACTCTTTTATGCCCCTGTGACTGTCGGTGGCCAGTCCGTGCTGAACGGTATGCTAGATTCTGGCAGCATGGCTTGCACACTGAGTATGGAAAGTGAATCCAAGTTGCGTGCCGATGGAGTTCTCCCTCAACCCTCAGTGATTCCTGGTAATGTGGTCCTGGTGGGCTGCGGTGGTCTGACTACTCAGCCTAAGTGCACATATGACCTGGAAATCGAAGTCTACGGGTTCAAGTTTATCGTACCAACCTTAGTAGTGCCTGGACAGAAGGATGAGTTCATTATCGGCAGTAATGTAATCAAATGTGTGCTTCAGAAGATGAAAGCCGAAAAGAGATACTGGGAACTAATTTCCTGCCAAAACAGCAACCCTGAGTGTGAAGAATTTCTTGAGCTCTTGAGCGGTGTTTCTCGTTGGTCTGCTCCCCAACCGCCCGCTAAGCTCGGCACAGTTAGGCTTCGTCGGGCCGTTACCTTGCTTCCCAGGTGTGAGCACCTTGTCTGGGGAAAACTACCTGCAAACACTAATGTCTCCACAGGAAGCTCCGTCATCGTCGAGCCCACTACGTCACGTTCAGCGCCACGTCATGTTCTTGTTGGACGTGTGGTGACTCCTATGTGGGGTGATCGATGGGTGCCGATGAAGATCTTAAATCCCACCCAGTCTCCAATAACTCTTCGACGTAATGCTAAGCTGGCTGATGTGTCTCCTTGTTTGGCAGTGGAGGATGTTACAGTTTCACAAGATGTGTGCAGACCTCAAGTTCCTGATGCAGCTTTCCCCAAGCCTATTCCAACTGTTGATCCAGTGCAGTTACTGCATGAGTATGGTTTGGAGGGCATTGATATCGAAGGGTGTGAGGTCTTCAAGTCATGGAAGGAGAAGTTGGCAAGTCTTATCGTGTCCTATCGTGATGTTTTCTCCAGGGACAGACTCGATTGTGGAGAGGTGAAGGACTTTGTACACAGAATTCATCTGAGCGATGAGCGTCCATTTCGTCTGCCATATCGCCGAACCCCTCCTGCCCACTACCAGAAGTTGAGAGAGGTACTTTCTGAAATGGAAGAGAAAGGCATCATTAGCAAATCCGTCAGCGAGTATGCATCTCCTTTGGTAATGGTATGGAAGAAGGATGGATCTCTCAGAGTCTGTACGGACTTTCGCTGGCTTAATGCAAAGACCATTAAGGATGCTCATCCTTTGCCTCATCAGGCAGACTGCCTGGCTGCGCTAGGAGGCAATCTTTTCTTCAGCTCTGTTGATTTGACGTCAGGATTTTACAACGTCCCGCTCCATGTTTCTGATCGTCATTACACCGCATTTACAACACCAATGGGCTTGTACGAATACAACCGTCTTCCCCAAGGCCTGTGTAACAGCCCAGCATCATTTATGCGCATGATGCTCAGTGTGTTCGGAGATCTAAATTTTTCCAGCCTCCTTTGCTATCTAGATGATTTGTTGGTTTTCGCCCGCTCTGAAGAGGAGGCTTTGAAACGCTTAGAAGTAGTGTTTTCACGGTTGAGAGCTAGTAATTTGAAGTTGGCTCCGAAAAAGTGTCACTTTCTCAGGCGCTCCATCAAATTTCTGGGCCATGTGATCAGCGGATCTGGAGTTTCCGTGGATGAAGACAAGGTAGCAGTCATTTCAGCCTTTCAAAAGAATGATCTGATGAAGGAAGATAATGTCACACCTTCGCCTAAGAAACTACGATCATTTCTGGGCATGGTTCTATACTACCAGAGCTTCATCCCTGGCTGTACACGTGTCGCAAAGCCATTGTTCAATTTGACGGCCGGTCAAAAAGCGTTTGACGAAAGGCACAAGTAGCCGTAATCGATCTGGCACTTATCGGGAGTTGTCTCCCCAGGACTGGACTCCTGATTGTGATGTTGCCTTCGAAGAGTTAAAGAGAGCCCTTGTCGAGAGCGTGGTCCTGGCACACCCTGACTTTGAGCGTCCATTTATTCTTTGCACTGATGCATCGTTGGACGGTTTAG
Source organism: Carassius carassius (assembly GCF_963082965.1). NCBI lineage: Eukaryota > Metazoa > Chordata > Actinopteri > Cypriniformes > Cyprinidae > Carassius > Carassius carassius. Next base: position 46,874,093 of record NC_081755.1, on the reverse strand, counting down.
GGGCAGTACTTTCTCAAGTTCCCAGTGGTGAGGACAAAGCACGTCCCATAGCTTTCGCCAGCAAGTCTTTGAGCCACAGCCAAGCCAATTACCCTGCACACAGACTAGAATTCTTGGCCCTCAAGTGGGCAGTGTGCGACAAGTTCAGTCACTGGCTAAGAGGTCATGAGTTTACCGTGTGGACGGACAATAATCCGCTCACGTACATCTTGACAAAACCTAAATTAGATGCTTGTGAGCAGCGCTGGGTTTCAAAACTTGCCCCGTACAACTTTAAAATAAAGTACGTTCCTGGACGATTGAATGTTGTGGTGGATGCGCTCAGTCGAGACCCATTCGTCAACCCAGTGAGTCAGCGACTTCTGTCCGAGCCTTACTCTGAACTACTGAAGTATGTACACAGTGTGGGAGATGATTCTGTGCAGAGGACATTCCATCTCACGTGCCAGCCACAGACACTTGAAACTGAACTCAATCTAAGTTCTGAGATCAACTTTTCCATGACTTCTGAGGATGTTTCATCTATCTTGTCTCTCTGTGATGATTGGGATTCAGGAGCTGCATCCAGAGCAACATCCGTGGGTAGTCATTTGACTTCTTCGATTCCCGACTGTCAAGACGTAATCCATGCCTTTTCATTGTCTGAACTGCAGTGTCAGCAGCACAAAGATGCAGTTATTTCGAGGGTGGTTTTCTATGTCCGCAGGAAGCGCAGACCTACCCGGCGTGAGCGTGCGAATGAGGATTTGCTAGTTTTGAGGATTTTGAGGCAGTGGGAAAAACTCTGTTTGCTTCATGGCATCCTGTATAGAGCTGTCAAAGATCCACTCTCTAAGCATAAAAAGTTTCAATTCGTCCTGCCTGCCTCTATGAAACAGCAAGCACTCTCTGGTGTTCATGATCTGGCCGGTCACCAAGGTCAGCCACGTACCCTGTCTTTAGCCCGCCAGAGGTTCTATTGGCCTGGGATGGAAAGTGATGTGCGTGATTATGTCAAGACTTGTGCCCGTTGTGTCCTGAGTAAAACTCCGGAGCCAGCAGCAAGAGCGCCCTTGGAGAGCATCAAGACCACTGCCCCATTGGAGCTTGTCTGTATTGATTTCTGGTCTGCTGAAGATAGGCGCAATAAATCTGTGGATGTCTTGGTAATTACAGATCATTTCACCAAGTTAGCTCACGCTTTTCCTTGCCGAAACCAGTGTGCTAAAAGTGTTGCTAAGAAACTCTGGGATGGCTTCTTTTGTATCTATGGATTTCCACAGCGTATCCATTTGGACCAGGGAGCAAATTTTGAAAGTGGGCTGATAGCAGAGCTTCTTGATATTGCCGGCGTTGACAAGTCACGGACTTCACCGTACCACCCAATGGGGAATGGTGGGACTGAAAGGTTCAACAGAACATTAGGTAACATGCTGAGATCGCTTCCACCCAGATCCAAGCAAAAGTGGCCACAGTTGGTACAAACAATGACATTCATGTATAACTGCACTGCCCATGAAACTACTGGGTTTGCCCCTTTTTACCTGATGTTCGGGAGGGTGCCGAGATTGCCTGTTGACCTTATGTTTCGAAGCGTGCTTCATGATGAGTCAATCTGTGATTACAATGACTATGTTCAATCTCTTGTCAGTGATCTACAGTCTGCTATGGCGCTGGCTCAAAAGAACTCTACTGCTGAACAAAAACATCAGTCTGATCAGTACAATAAGAGAGTCAAAGGATTGCCCCTGTCAGTTGGTGATCATGTTCTCATTGCCAACAGAGGCTGTAGAGGTAAACGGAAGCTTGCCGACAAATGGGAGCCCACCATGTATTCCGTTGTTGACTCCAAACCTTCACTGCACATTTACAAGATCCGTGACAAATCTGGTCATGAGAAAGTGGTACATCGGAATCTATTGTTGCCAGTTAACTTTCTTCCTTTGCCTTCAACTGAGTTTTCTGTTGGTGAAAGTGCTAGTGGTGGTCCTTGTTCCACACCTTCTCAATCTGTATGTGATTTGGTTGAGTCAACCTTACCTGTCGCTGATGATTTGTCACATGCTGAGTCCATGTCTGTCATTTCTCACATTGCTGTTTGTGACGATGATCGTACTGCTTCTTGGGTCTCATCCCATTCTTCTCAAACTGTTTCTGAAGCACAAAATGAGTTTTCTGTTGACCTTGACACTGTATCTAGGGCCTTTTCTACTGTTCCTGACAGTTCACGTAATCCTTTGGTTGACCATAACTCTGACGATCGTTACACTACCAGGTTTGGTAGAGTACTTAGACCTGTTCATAGGCTGATTGAGTCAATGATTCAACTCGAAACCTTACTTGGTGTGGAGTCTGTATCTCCTGTTATTCATGTATAGGGTTGTGTATAGTATTATACTATCTCTGGTAATACATCTCAACCAAAGTGTAATCTTCTCTATTTTATTGTGTATACTAATCCTGTTTATGTACTTGGTATGAGTTTTTCAAAGTGTAATGGGCACTTTGTGTATGCCTGCAAAATGTGTAGAAGTTTGGCCAACTTTCTCCATATTTGTATCCCTTGTTTGGGTAACTCTCTAGGTGGAGTCTTCACTGTTTTTTAAAGTGTAGACCATGTAACTCAAGTGACCAGTGTTTTATTTGTTATGCTCTTAAGAATTTTGTGTGAATTCTGGGGGGTGAGTGTAACCGGTACAGAACGTGTTTTGTTAAAACATATGTATTGTTATAATTCTCACAAAATTGTTTTTCCACATGCACCTGATATGATGCCTAAGTGTGTTGAGTACGTTTCCCCTTTAATTGCTGTGATGTCATCATGAGCCTACATAATTTCCTGTTATGTCCCCTCCTCTTCCTCTTGGCATTGTAATTGCATGGAAGAGGTGGGTTATTTTTGGCTCCTGCTAATCCTTATTAATCTTTATTTTAATTGTTGCTTTTATTTCTATATCTTCATTGCAAATTATGTGTATTATGTTATTTTACTTACCTGTGTGGTTATTTTTGTCATTTTGCCCAATTTAAGTTATATTTGTCTCTTTGGCCTAATAAGTGGAGATGAAAAGCACATGGTAATTAAATCTACGTCACATTTGTTTTATAGAGCAAGATAAGGGTGATTGTACTCAGAGGCTGTTTTTATATGTTTTACATCAGGTATGTTTTCTCTGTATTTTGCTCTTGGCATTGTAATTGCATGGAAGAGAGCAAGATAAGGGTGATTGTACTCAGAGGCTGTTTTTATATGTTTTACATCAGATCTCGGAGTAAAACCCAGTGGAACCGTCGCCTTTTGTCCCGTGTCTGTTTTCACAACGCAGAAAAAAGTGATTTTATAACTGGTGTCGCGAGCCACCGGTTACACACGGAGAGGCAACAGCAAAGCGGTGTTTGATTTGCATTCATACGGTTTACATTCATACACGGTTTACATTCGTACATTCACACCCCTAGTGATCAGTATACATTTAGTATTTATTCATTTGGTACTACTACATTTTTAGACACAAGTACCCATTTTAGAAACTATTATATAGACACTAGTTCTTATTTATTAGATACTAACAGTGAAATAGTTACTAGTCACTATTGAAATAGGTGGTAGCCTACCTAATGAATAAATAAGAGTATCTTTAAAAAGTTATTAGCACCTTAAAATAAGCAATAGTGGCTAATGAATAAGTAATACCTAATGGAATAAATTCTAGTTGCTAAAAAGTACTAGTAGCATTTAACTAGAAACTAGCACATTTTAAGGATTACACATTAAAACAGCTTGCCATATGCCAGCACGAGGACTCCTCACGTGTCTTCAATCTCTCCCATGATACCTCGCTTCTCCACGGCCCAGTTACGCGCCCACCGCAGTGCATTAATCACCTTTATGATGTCATAATGGCCGTCGCTCTTAACGGAGCCGTGGTGCACTTCTCTAACACGGCTAATGTTTATGCCTCATTAAAGCTCTTAATTTGCTTAACCCTCCAATCCAATGATTCATTCGCTTGACTTCTAATTGTGCTTCAGTAATTTATTACGCTCAGAACTGATGATAATAATCAATGAGGGTGTGCAGATTCGCGCTGGGGTGTGAATAGCTGATTACACGCGTCATGAGCTCGGCTGGTCCGATATTAGCCTACCTGTCCAATCTCGCCGCCGCCCACGTTAAAAGCCCCATAATTACTCCCGAGCTCAGTCGAGCGGCTGCAAATGAGGCTTTTCCTCAAATCCCAGAGATCTGACCACTGCCGCACTATTAGCAAGTTCAGATCAGCGTTGCATGTGGGTGTACTTCAGCGACTGCCACTTTCAGCCCTGTGGATGTTTAGAAATAAACTCTCACATTTCAAACTCACTACTATTGACTTATTTCTATTCATCAAAAAATCCGGAGAAATAAAACCTATGGTTTTCAGAAAAAATATGACTCAGCACAACAGTTTTCACCATAGATAAAAATAAATAAATAAAAATAAAAATTGAGCAGCAAATCAGCATATCAGAATGATTTTCACTGAAAATTGGAGTAATGATGCTGAAAATTCAGTTTTGCATCACAGGAATAAATTTAATTAAAAAATATTTTCAAATAAAAAAACATCTACAGTCATGGCCAAAAATATCGGCACCCTTGGTAAATATGATCAAAGAAGGCTGTGAAAATGCATCTGCATTGTTAATCCTTTTGGTCTTTTATTTAAAAAAAAAATGTATCCTTTCATTGGATAATAAGAATTTAAAATGGGGGGATATATCATTATGAAATTAATGTTTTTCTCTAACACACAATGGCCACAATTAATGGCATCCTTTTATTCAATACTTTTTAAAACCTCCATTTGCCAGTTTAACAGGTCTAACTTTTCTCTTATAATGCCTGATGAGGTTAGAGAACACCTGACAAAAGATCAGAGACCATTCCTTCATAAAGAATCACTCCAGACCCTTTAGATTCCCAGCTTCTCCTCTTCAGTTCACTTCTCTCATTTTCCGTAGGGTACAGGTTAGAGGACTGGAATGGCTATAGCAGAAGCTTGGTTTTGAGTTCAATGACCCATTTCTGTGTTGTTTTTTAGGTATGTGTTTGGGTTATTGTACGGTTGGAAGATCCAAACATGGCCCATTATAAGATTTCTAACAGAGTCAATCACTTACTGATTATTTATCTGTTGGTATTTGATAGAAACCATGATTCCATGCATCTACCTCCAGCAGAAATATAGGCCCACAAAACCAAAAATACACTAGCATTGTTAAATACACATGAATTTGTTAAATAAAAGACGAAATGGATTAACAATGCAGATGAATTTTCACAGCCTTCTTTGATCATATTTCAAGGGTGCCAATATTTTTGGCCATGACTGTATTTTGAATTGTAATATTATTTCACAATTTTACTTTACTTTTATTTTTATTTTATTTTACAAATAACTGGAGCCTCCGTGAGCAGAAGTTATCAGAAGAGTTTTCTTAAAAAAAAAAAAAAAAAAAAAAAATATATATATATATATATATATATATATATATATATATATAAATGTTACCAACCCCAAACTTCTGGGAGTAATTCTGGGAGTAATTCAGTAATTCTACTGAATTATAGTTTGATTAAAAATATATTATTTTTGTAAGTAACAAAACTTTTAGAAAATTTTATTAGCTGAAAAAATGGTTGCTTGTTGATTTTTCAAACAATATTATTTATTTAATAATATTTATTTGTTTACTTAATATTCTTCACTTACTTTTCATTTAGATTATTAAGTTTATTATCTTGAAACACAAGCATTATGATTTTTTTTAGTGCCCTAATTTTAAATGCAATAATTAATATTTTTTATGGATTTTTATATTTTAAGAGTTAACATACAGTATGGCTCTAAGACATGGATGAATTAATAAAATCTACAGGTGGCTTAAATTGCATACAGGCTGAAAAAGGCCTGATAAACAGTTTTAAATATTACAATCTGTTTCTTTTAATAAAAATAACCTAAAAATAACCAAAGTGCACATATGAAGAAACACCCATGTGATGTCCTGGATCAATTACTCCAGATCATGTTGGTGGATGAATCAGCCTGAGAAACAGGAGAAGAGATGTTTCCCACAGCAGAAGGTCTGCTGGTGTGTGGCTATAAGCTATCGACTGTTGTGCTAGCGGAGCGTGTGTTCACGCTGCTTTGCTTTCATTAAAGATCAGGGGAAGCAGTAATTAGCCAAAGCTCCCCAATGCTTTTAAATTACCTTAAGACATCCACTTAACTGCAGCGCTGCATAAAGCGCCTCCTGAAGCCCGACGGACTCGATGCTGCCAGCAGACCACAGGGAGAGCCTGGACAGACCCACCGAGGGCCCTGCGAACCACGTCTGCTGTTAGCTTCATTAATGAATCACAACACACCTCCAGCTGAGACTTCTCTGCACACTCACCATAGCCGCACTCAGAGTTTACAGTGAGTAGAAAAGATGACAGAAAACAGAAATTATGCATTATGAAGTGTGTTCACATGAGTCAAAACTTCTGGACATCTACCGTTGCCTGAATGTGTATTTTTTTTTTTAGGAAGGCAAAATAATCTTCCCCTCATCATTCACATCCATTTCAGAGTCTAAAATTGCATGTTGATGCAATTGAAATTTGTGCAATTGAAATTTAACTAAAATTCTAAGAAATCGATATGATAGAATGTAACAATAAATACAATTAATGGATATAACAAGATACATAATGATATTTAATGACAGATATAACACTAAACAACGATAAATGTCTATAGATACAACCATATATATATATATATAAACGATAGACAGATATAATAATAAATTTAACAACAGATAGATATAACAATAGAAATAATGATAGATGATATAATGACAGATAGATGTAATGATAGATACATGCAACAATAAATATACTAATAGATTAATGTAACAATAGATAGATATAATGATAAGTATACTGACAAATAGATATAACAACAGATAAATATTACAATAAATATGTTAGATGTAACAATAGATAGAAATAGCCATAGATATAACAATACATATAACAACAGCGGATATAAGAATGGATATAATGATAAGTATAAAGATCGCATAAACATAAGTATAACAATAGATACTGTAGCTAGAAAGATATACAATAATATAGATATAGATACATTAAATTGATAATTATAATGATAGATTTAACAATATATATAATGACAGAGATGACGATAGATATAACAACAAATATAGCGATGATAGAGATAACGATAGATAGATAGATAGATAGATAGATAGATAGATAGATAGATAGATAGATAGATAGATAGATAGATAGGTGGATGGACGGACAGATGGATGATGGACGGAGGGATGGATGATGGATGGATAATAGTATGATAAATATAATGAACAATAAATAGAACAATAGATGGATGGATGGATGGATGATGGAAGGTAAAATAGATATAATGAACAATAGATAGATAGATAGATAGATAGATAGATAGATAGATAGACAGACAGACAGACAGACAGACAGACAGATAGATAGACTGATTGATGATAGATGGATGGATGATAGTATAATAGATATAATGAACAATAAATAGAACAATAGATGGATGGAGGGATAGATGGAAGGTAAATAATGAACAATAGATAGATAGATCTATCAAAAACACTGCATTAGACACAAAGAATGAATCAATTGCTCCAAGCACACGGCTGTTAATTAATTAATTAATCAATCAATTAATCCAAAAGTTTTAATTATTCTTTTATTTCTAATTTGTTGTGGTCTTTGTGAAGAGATTTTCGGCCACATCCGAACTTATTAGCATCTGATCCTGACAATTCACATTAGTCGAGTCCTCCGACACCCGCTGGTTCCTGAATACAGACACGGATTTGCATTGTAGAGGGGGGCGAGATCAGAACAATGCTCAAATATCTGCACACGGGCAAAACCTTCCCCAACAAAGCAGCTACTCGCCCCCTCATAAAGCCTGTTTGTTTCACAATAGCAGCTTTAAATGAGCAGAGAATATCCTTTGAAAATTAAACGCCGGCAATTTTATTTCCTTTGTATTATTTCCGTTGTACTTGATTATTTCATGAAACGCCTTCCGCTGAGGCTTTTTATTCTCCAGAGCCGCTTCGGTATCAGGGAGGTCAAATATTATGTGAGTAGCCATTACATTTTAAGGTTAAAAAACATGCTATTCATTCCACAGACAGGTTGAAAGGGAATTAACGAAGGCAATATAAAAGCGCGACCTTCGCTCTCCTGAATGCCATTACTAAAAGACGACACCGAGGATCTGTGAATGCCAAACATCTTATTAAAGCCCAGAGACAAAAGAAAGCATGCAGAGGCAGGTTACGGCTCTTTCACAGACTGTGCGAGAGACAGAAATACTGTAATACAGGGTGGCTAAAGTTATACAGACTGACCTTGATGATGTCACAGTCACATGACTGACGGCTTCATATCAGACAAACTCCTGAAACACAAGTAACTCCCAAATCTGGAAATCATAGTTAAAACTTGAGTTTTTCATTTTTAATTTCTTCAAGGAGTTAGCATGCTAATCGGATTACTTTAAAGTGATGTAATCAGGCTTTAAAATAGACGATAACTGCATTTACACAATCTACTAAGAAGCTAAACATCAGGTTCTGTTCAGCAAAGAGACCGTTGTATAAAACACAGTCATTTGGAATATATAATATAAACACACTGGAAATGTAACATTTTCTATTGAATATATTAGGCCAATCAGCAGGAAGCATGAGATTTTATATAAACATACAAGTAAATAATGTTTTTACTTAATTCTACAGAATTGCAGCTTGATTGTGAAATAAGGCATTAATAAATGTTACAGAAATAGTTTCAAATATTTTTTTACATCATAAATATTTCCATTTTGTTAGTTTATTTACTCTTTTAGATTATTATAGTGTAAAAAATAAATAATACATATATATATATATATATATATATATATATATATATTTATTTATTTATTTATTTATATTTATATATATATATATATATATATTTATGGATTTTCATATTTTTAAGATTGTGGATGTTCCTGAAAGTCTGGCATCATTTTTATTGCACCTTTTGGTATTAAAATGGATTAAAAAAATAATAATAATAAAAATAGCAACATTTTTGTGTCATTACCAATTAAAATGTCATTTGGTAAAATAAAATAAATACATAAAATAAAATAACCTTAATAAATGGAATTTCAATAGATAGTATTCTAAATTAGCAGTTTTGAAAATCCATACTTCCAATCATTAAATACAAAAATCCATAATAAAATCCATAAATCCAAAACTATAGTAATCTAAACAAAGAATAAATAAACTTCAGCCATTTAACATTTATTGTGTAAGAATTATGTAAAAAAATATTAATAATAAAAATAAATAATAATAATAATAATAATACTTTTAAAATTCAAATTACTTGCAAAAACATGAACAATTAAAGTTTGTGGAAAATTAGATATGAAAAAAATTTGTAATGCACATATTAAAGCTCATCAGAAGCAGGTGTGATTATGGTTTATTGTGAGCTGATGAATTTTGCCATTCATTGAGCTTCTCTGTTTGCACCTGCTGCAATATGAAATCTGCTAATGTGATGCTATACTGGCGGAAATGATTTATGGAGTCACGGTTGACAGGGTCCGCCGGCAGACCACGTCAATATCATCTATCTTTCTTGGGAGCTGTTTGGCCCTCACTTAATGTTTTAGAAACTTTAACTCTCTTTCAAAGACCTTTCGCTCTGTTCTTCATTTTTTCCCCACACAGAGATGTGTAAGTGTCTCTGGTTAATGAGTCAAATCAGGACATAAATCAATCAATATGCCACTAATGAAAGCAAATGGAATGTACCGAGGCAGAATCCCATGGAGGAAACGCAGTCAGTTGTAACGCGGCGTCTAGAAAGCGACGGTTAATGACCACGACGGGACACGCTAATGACCTGCTAGCTGCTAGTTTGTGATGATCAGACTCATGTAGCGAATGATGTTTGCACACCTGCCAGCTGACGGGAATCAACTCTAGCTTTGATAACCACCACAACCGAACAACTGGTTATATCTACACTACCCAAGTCATTCAGCTTAAGTTAACATAACTTAATTAAGTTTGTTCGGTCGTTTGACTTGAATCGTTGCTGCACACCGATCAAATTCGCAAGAGCGAATCGAAAGCATTAGGAGCTGTCTGCTCTGCTCTCTATAGATCATGAATGTCACACAACCAGGATATTTTAGGCAATATTAAAATCCTGACCGGGACGTGTCCCGTATGAATGGCGCATTTGACCACGCTACTTGATATAGAGTTCGATTTTTGCAGCGTACCTACCAAATGCGAAAATGTTGGATTTGACCAACATGAATATGAATTGTGTGGTGTTTAAATACGCAGGCAGACCTGCTGGACTTGAGTAATGGAGGCGAAGAGGTGTTTATAATCAAACATCACAAAAAAGTGATGCATGTGCAGCCGCTGTGAAGAGCCGTCACAAAGGTTAACGATAAACAAGTAAACAAACAAACCAATGAAGAATGAAGCTCTCACTCCCATCCTGCTCCTCAGTCCATTAGTCACCTGAAAGGTCCCATCCAGCAGCAAGGGATTGTGGGAACTCTGAGAACTCCACTGGGGTCATAGGGTCTTGGGGGAAACTCACTTCTGGGCCAACGATAAATAATTAGCAACAATTAGCGTCTGTGATTAACTGCCTCAGGTGAGGGGAAAAAAAGAAAGGGGAGGAGAGGAAAAAGAACAAGAGCGGATGAGAAAGAGAGAGAGAGACTGTAGGTGGTTAACCTCTTTGACCCTTGGTGAGTGTGCTGCATATTAATTAGATGAAAGACAGATAGAAAGATAGAACAAGATACAATGATAGACAAAACATTACAACAATGGAACGACAGAACGATAGATAGAATGGTACTGACAGAATGATAGACCAATAGAATGACCGAATGATAGGTAAAATGATACAATGGTAGACGGATGGAATGATACAACAATAGAACTGAATGAAATAATGATAAATAGAACAATACAACGACAGAATGATACAACTTTAGAATAATACGATGATAGAACGATACACTGATAAGAACGACAGATAGAATGATACCATGACAGAACGATACATTTTTACATTAACATTTATTCATTTAGCTGACGCTTTTATCCAAAGCGACTTACAATTGCTATATATGTCAGAGGTCACACGCCTCTGGAGCCGCTAGGGGTTAAGTGTCCTGCTCAGGGACACATTAGCCGCATTTCCACTGTCGGGCCAGTGCGAGCCAGGGCTTAAAGCGGGCCGGGCGTGGCTCATAGCCCCGGGCCAGTAGAACCGAGGCCAGAATAGCACAGGGTTTCCACAGTCGAGTCTGTCACTAAAACACGCCCTTTACACGCCTCTCACGAAGAACGTCACAAAACCCCATCATTTCACCAACAAAGAGAAGTTATCAGAAAACTTAGAAATAAGTCACTGGAACATGCGCAATCACACACGAACATGATAAAAGCGGCCGTTTGTTTGCATGCTTTGGTAAATATTCAAATTCAAAAGCACCGATGTTTTACTATAGAATAAGTGATACATTGATCATAATGAATTAATTTATCAGAACTCAAAATTAAATCACACAGAAATAAATTTATTTGTATTTTATTTATTTTAAACGCTCATAAAAATAGCCTGCTTATTCAGTCGAGTCTGTTTCTGTTGCCTATACTGTACGTCACATTTAGAATGATTGATAATCTCTATTTTTATAAAAGCTCCCGAACAACAAAAAAAAAACATTATTATTTTTTGTTCGGGTGCTTTTATAAAAATAGAGAGTCAGCACTGCGGATCATAACAAAAAGCAGCTATAACACCAGCATTAAAAACTTTTTTTTATAAGTTGAGCTCAAAACCCACTTTCAGTCGACAGCGTGTGTTTGAAATAATTTGATCCGATGTGGATTATAATCATCCAAGGTCTCACAGTGGATTTAAACCCGGGTCTCTCACACCAAAGGCATGAGTCTTATCCACTGCGTCAACACCACTAAACAATAATAGAACCATACAAATGCTAAAAGTGTCAGAAATCATTCAAATGTGTTTTGTTGTAAAGTCCCGGTTCTTCTCTTTACAGGAGTGAATGGGTTTGTGCTCAGGATGAGTTTTTTTGTGAGTGTCTGTGCTTCTGAGACTGATAGTTTCGTCAGGGCGGCCGAGGCCTTCAGAGAGCACAAAGAGAGGATTATGGGTAAAGATAAGACTATCAGTGGCCATTAACCATCACCTCCTCTCTGTTCAGCCACACACACACACACACCTCTTATCTGAATCTAAACAATCACTGAATTATTCATTGTAGACACAGTTCAGCTGCTGAAGGCATGGCTGTTATCAGCATAATTTGTTTTATGATTTAAAAATATATATTTAATATACTTTAAACATGTTAAATTTGTTGTAAACAGTGAAGCTATTTTTCTTTTCTTAATTGGAAAGTAAATTGAAAATTTAACTAATTTCTTTCTGTGGATGTCTTAAGTGAAAATATATTTAGTTTAAACCTTCATGTAACAAAATTAATTTCAAAAAAAGTATTTCCATAAGAACAAAAGTGGATAAAAGGGATATGCAGTTGTTTATCTGGGATCAGGTGACAGAGAATAATCACCGTTATTTCCTTCAGAGAGAGATACTTCTCAAATCTACAGAAGAATTTACTCTAACTGACACAGCATTTCACCTCATTCAGTTCTGATCTTTGCCTTAGATGTTATTTCTTCCTTTTTCATATCTCTAGTATATGAAGTGTTATGATGCATTTGCCCTTTTATCAAACAGAAATAAAGATTCTGGGATTTTCCTCAAGAAGACAATAGAAAGCATTCAGCACCTCTTTATCAACATGAAGACTGTCTTTCTGATCCTAAATCAAATTTTAAAAAGTCTCTCAAGTGCAAATAAAATAAAATAAACCATGTTAAAAATGAAGCTTCCAGTATGAATAAGAGAGGATTTGCATGAGTGTTTAGTTCGTTATTTAGTTTTTAGTTTAGCGAACCACTTCAGTGAATCTCATGAAAATTGAATAGCATGTTTAAGTAATTAATACTATTATATAGCAGCTCTCAGCCATCAGACGTTGGCTGTATTATGATTATTGGTCCAATCACAGGAACACAACACACTCAAAGAATCCCACAATCCACAAGAACACCTAATATACAGTATGAGGGTTACCGTTTACGCTGCCGGAAGGAACACTGAGCCGAGGATACACGAAATAAGGCTTTTATTAAATCCAACACATGGAGCACAGGGGTAGACACACGTAAGTTGATAGTGGAGTAGTTAGTAGACCCGACAACACTGAACTCAAAAGGACAAGGTTTAAGTAAATGGGATAATGGGGAAACACAGGTGGATGGCATGACTAAATTAACAGGGACATGGAACACATGGGGAATAGAATAAACACACCTGGGAACTAATCAAACCAAACACGGAAGACAGAAACTGGGTCACAGGGGCAAAAACACACTAAAAAAAGTCCAGGTATGTAACATTACTCCCCCCTCCCGGTAGGTGCGTCCTCGCACCGTAGAAACAACAGAGGGAGGCGTGGGTGGGAACTTGGGAGGATGTTCCGGTGGAGGACAGCCTCCCAGGAGGGGGCCAGCAGACAGGGACCATGGAAGGAGGAGCCAGGGAGGAGACGACGGAGGGAGGAGCCAGGGAGGAGACAGGAGGGATCTGGAGCAGGAGGCACCCAGCAGGGCCCAGGCCACAGCCATAACGGCCCAAGGTGGGGCCAACGGTGGAAGGAGCCATGGTCGCCGACTCCAGGGACTCGACCCACGGCAACGGAGCAAGTGGAGGAGGAGCCCGAGGAGGAGACGGAGAGCCGAAGAGCCAGGGTGACGGGGAGGAGCCAGAGGTCCTAGGCGGAACGGATGGCTCTGGTGACTGACGCTGCAATGTGGATCCGGAAGGCCGCGGTGAGGCCAGAGTGACAGAGGACTGAGGTGTAGCAGAGGGGATGAAGGAGCCTGATGGAGCCGGAGGGACGGAGGGATGAGGCGAAGCCGGAGGAGTGGAGTCCCGAGGCATAGGATGGACGATGCCAGACCAAGGCGGAGCCGGAGGGACGAGGAAGCCAGGCCGAGCATGTGGACTGCCGGGCCATGGCGGAGAGGAAGGAGCTAGGAGCCATGGTGGAGCCGACGGGTCAACGGGCCGAGGCGGAGTCCAGGCCTCAGAGGCTGGAGGCGGAGGTGAGGGAGACGCCGACCAAGGCGGCGCTGGAGGATGGCAGTCCCGCTGAGCTCGCACCACAATGATGGTAGGCTGAGGGCGAGCAGAGGGGCTGCCAGACGACAGCGGAGGAGGAGGCAGGAGTGGGTGGGAGGGAATTTCGGAGGAGCAGGCACTGGAGCGAACTCTGGGGCTGGAGCCCGTCCTGGGCTTAACTGGGGATCGGGAGCCCGTCCTGGGCTTAACTGGGGATCGGGAGCCCGTCCTGGGCTTAACTGGGGAAATCACAGTCTGTACGATCCTCCACCTCATTTTGACCCAATTGGCGCTCCACATTTTGCTCCCTCGTGGTGGGCAGTGTCCAGAGGTGGAAAGTAACGAATTACATTTACTCGCGTTACTGTAATTGAGTAGCTTTTTTGTGTACTAATACTTTTTAAAGTAAATTTTTAAATCTGTAATTTTACTTTTACTTAAGTATATTTTGTTTAAAGTATTGTACTTCGCTACATTTTAAAACACATTAATTACTGAGTAAAAAAAAAAAAAAATCGCTCCCTGGAAACTACGTCAGCAAATAATGGGCAGGAGGGCAAACTGGCGCTAAAATCAGAAGAAAGATGCAGACGGTAGTGGTGGAAATTATGATTCTTTCTAGAGATTCGTTCATTTTCAGTTCGTTCACCAAAATGATTCGTTCAGAATCGTTCACTGATTCGTTCAGTGATCATTTCTTGGTATTACACAAAATATGCCAGCAGGTGGCGAAAAAAGAGTGTATTATGTGTTATGTCTTTAGTCAACGAACGTATTCACTTGTTACAAAAACTGATCTGGCTTTATTAAAATGTGTGTATAATCGCATTCAGTATATAAAGTCTAATTAAGTTGTTCAGATGAACAAAGCACAAGGTTTTCTTGCCTAATTAGCATTTTAATTGTTTGGTCAGACAATTTGTATATTATATATTCACATTTTAAATCGGGGATTAAACGTGGAGTTGCTAAATATCAAAACAAGCGTATGTGCACAGTAACTGCGCTTTGCATTTTGCGAGATTGACATGCTAAATGGCAGACTAACCCAGTTTACTCTCATTAATTTTGTTCACAAACGAGATAAGCGATGTACCAGTTAATTTCATTCACGAACGACATGTATCCGTTCATTCAGGTTCACGAATGACATGTGTGCCAGTTCAGTCATTTCATTCACGAACGAGATGTACTAAATCATTCAACTCGTTCACGAACGATAAGATCTCTAGATCTTGTTCAGATTCATATGAAACTCGTTAATTGAAGGGCGTATTCGCTCACTACATTCAACAAATCACATTCTCTGTCACATCTCATACTCAAAGGCTATTGGCTCGAGGTTGTAACTCTTTGACAGGATGAAATGGTTGTTACTCGGTTCACTGAGCTGCGCATGCGCTGCTTATAGCGCCGCACTGCTGTGGAGGGAGTAACTTCAGTGAACGAGAAATATGAGTCAGTGGATTGCGTGAACGAGAACGATTCGTTCACCTAAAAGATTCATTCAAAAAGAACGATTCGTTCACGAACGACACATCACTAGCAGACGGTCAAAACAGGCGTTAGTGGTGCAGACACCGCTGAAAACGAAACCCCGTCATATTCTGAAGTTGAACTCGAAGGAAATGAAGTGAACCCCTGGCCATATGTATGCTCTATTATGCAGTGTAAGCTGTACTTGCCTAGGAAGACCAAACTAGCAGCTTATAAAATCTCGACAAGACATCAACCCTTCGCAAGAAAGCTAAATAATTGCATCGTTGCATTGGTGGTTAAAATGAAGCTTTAACATTTTAGCAAGAGGTTTTGCACAAATTAGCCAAAAAGACAGTGGTGAGGAGTGTGCTATATATATATATATATATATATATATATAGTCTGCGATATCATATTTTTTGTTTTAATGATGTGCGCGCGCATTTATAGTGCGTTCTTTCACTGTGTGATTCAGTCTCCTAAAATGCATGTAGAATGATCACAAAATTGAAGATATAGGGGCATAAAATTAACATTTATATAATTTCATATATTAAATCAAAATCACACAAAGAATGCCATCTTTTCCTCAAAAAAATCATGAATATATACATACATGTATATAACAGTTCAGTAAACAAGTTAATTAAGAGACTTGCGTTTTAGACACCATATTGCCTTTTTTAGCTCTATTTCTACAACAGAAAATAATTCCAAACACAGCCACCAAAGCACAGTTTTGCGTCTCTGAGCAACGTGACAGTGTTTCGTTCCTGAATGAATCAACCGTTTAAATGATTCGGTTCAATCGCAATGACTCACTTATTAACAGTGACTTGCTGACACATACTGGCCATTTTAATTTCACATTTAAAGTATCATTTTTTTAAATAATGAATTTCTTATCATTTCAAATGAGTATTCAACATTTTATGTCTTGTATATCAAAACATTATTCATGCATTTGTAACTGCAGGTTAAATGCATTCTTGTCCTGCACTAAACAGTGTAATACATCTAAATGCCACTTCCAATGAATCTTCTGCATTTCCTCTGCATTAAAAGATGAGTTTGTTGATACTTATTTGCCTGGTAACAGCCCAAATGTTTTATTATTCTAAATAACTGATTCCTTTAATTAAAAACAACTAGTTTGAGATTAATAGACCTATCCCAGGGGTGTCAAACTCAGTTCCTGGAGGGCCGTAGCCCTGCAGAGTTTAGTTCTAACCTTGCTCCAGCACACATATCATGTAGTTTTCAAATAAACCTAAATGATTAGATTAGCTGGATCAGGTGTGTTTAATTAGGGTTAAATCTAAACTGTGCAGGACTGTGGCCCTCCAGGAACTGAGTTTGACACCCTTGGCCTGTCCCATTTTTGACTCCCTCCCACTGTTAAAATGTAACTAAGTAATTTTTACTCTGAGTAAATTTTAAATGAGCTACTTTTTACTTTTACTTGAGTTGACTTTTAGACTGGTACTTTTACTTGTACTTAAGTAAAATTTCATTAATGTAATGGTACTTTTACTTGAGTAGAATATTTTTGTACTCTTTCCACCTCTGGCAGTGTCGCCGGCTCTCGCACCTGGTCTGACGGGTTGCTCTCTGGCTCTCCGTCATCGGTGGGCTCGGGCTTATGCCCCGTACCGTGGGGAGATTGTAGGCTGGGAGTGGACCAGGCGAGATCCTCCATTGGGCAGACAGTGAGAGGTGACCCATTTCTCACCAGAGTCCACTCTATAAATGCGGCGAAATCCTCCCGAGGACCATCTTCGGGCGACAACGCTCTGCACTTGGAGTTCAGGCTGGCGTGATAAAAGGAGCAGAGCGCGTGGTCCGGGTAGCTGGTGGCATTAGCTAGCAAGAGAAACCACTGGTATGGTCCTCGAGAGAAAGTCCCTCCTGCTCCAGCAGGAGAAGGAGGAATTCGGGGCTATAGAGGGGATCCATCGACATTACGAAAAAAAAAAAACTGGAAAAAACGGAAAACAAAACGGAGGGGAAAACACGCAGTTTTAAACTCTTTTTAGGTCGGGTCTTCTGTTACCGTTTACGCTGCCGGAAGGAACACGGAGCCGAGGATATACGAAATAAGGCTTTTATTAAATCCAACACATGGCGCACAGAGGTAGACACACATAAGTTGATAGTGAGTAGTTAGTAGACCCGACAACACTGAACTCAAAGGACAAGGTTTAAGTAGATGGGATAATGGGGAAACACAGGTGGATGGCATGACTAAATTAACAGGGACATGGAACACATGGGGAATAGAATAAACACACCTGGGAACTAATCAAACCAAACACGGAAGACAGAAACTGGGTCACAGGGGCAAAAACACACTAAAAAAGTCCAGGTATGTAACAATGAGTGAGAATAGAATAGAAACATAAATAAGTGTATGTGATTTATTTAGCTATTGTTTGGGGACAAAGTAGAGTCAGGTAGTGAGCTTAATCTGATAAAATCTTTGAGATATCCTCAGTTGAAGATAAAAATAAATAAATAATATATATATAAAATAAAAAATAAAATTTCTTGATTTCCAAAGCATTTAAAAATCATGTAAACCAGGATAAATTTACTTTAAAACCACCGTTGCATAAAATAGAACATATAAGTTTTTAATTTAAGATTATTTGAATCATCCTTTAAACCAGGCTTTAAACCAGTGTACTTTAAAAACAATATTGCATAAAAAATCAGAGACAAATATTTATCTTAAAAATAACATTAAAATGATTTAAACTGGGGTAAATTTACTTTAAATGCAAAACTGCACAAAACAAAAATGAAATGTATTTCAGACTAAGCTTTAAATGGAAAATTTCATTTCAAATATATAAAAATAATAGAATGTTATTAAAATACAAAATATTATTATATCAAAAACTAAATATGTATCTTAAAACAATATTAAACATTATTTAAACCCGGATAAATTTACTTCAAAAGCTGCATGCAATAAATGTATTAAACACCATTTAAACTAGAGGAAGTGTGCCTTAAAATCAAAACTGCATAAAATAAAATATATAATTCTCAAATCTTAAAATAAAAACCCTTCAAATTGTTTTAAAAGCAAAACTGCATATAGTAATATATATATAGCAAAACTTGAGCTTCCCTTTGTTTTTCTTTTTTTTTTTTTTTGAATGAAGAACTCAAGTGAAGTGAATTATTGCTGCAGTTCTTTAATATGTCAAATTCCCTTGAAGCACCAGAATCTATTCATTCATATCTTTTGTCAATTTTGATGTGCACCACTCTTAATTAGAAGTGATTTTTCAAAGCTTTCCAGGATGAATGAAGTATTTCAGCGTTCCCCTCTGTTCTCCACACACAGAAAGAGACAGACAGACGGACGGATGGAGAGAGACAGCGTGAGATGATATTAGCAATGTGTGTGTGTGGTTGTGGGAGGTCATAAAATGACATGGAACTTTCAAAGCTCAGAGTTTCCATGGATACCAGAACTCGGAACGGTAGAGAGTGGCATTTTGGAATGAATGAGGGGAACGGCGGGAAAGATAATAACAGCCCCGGACAACGAGAGGCAGAGCCAAGAAACGCTCGCACAAGAGAACGACTTCACCTACACGACCCGGGACATACAACCCTCTGCTGATCCTCAACAAACACACACACACACACACACATGCTCGGATGAAACATAAGGACCCAAGTAAGAGCAGTTTTTCAGACAAGAACAATCACAACCAAGATATCTATTCATCCATCCATCTAGTAAAGATAGTTAAGGTAATGTGCTCACTGTATATTCAAAATGCATTTTTACAATCTGATTGTCATAATCCATTCTTCAACATGAGACGTTTATTTTGAATTAATGTCTTCTAACACTTTAAAAAGAGATTTAATTACACACAAAGAAGAGCTGATTCCAGCTAGTATTCGGATCAAAAGGCTCGTCATGCATGACGTGATGGTTTTCATTATACATCTGATGAGATTTAGGATGAATCTGAGATGATCTAAACACAATCCACATCAGAGACGTACAGTAAATATCCACCTGTGCACGAATACAAATCGCACACGGACCAACACATTCAGATTCATACTTCATGCATGCATAATGCTGCCAAATGGCTCCAGATTTCTGTCAGTTGGTTAAAAGGAAACTGGAGGGTCAGTATAAATCTTGCTTATGTTCATGTGTGTCATTACCTGTTGGACCTTACAAATTTTGCTTTTTGTGTAATCATGTCAGGAAGACGTAAAACATTTATACAAAAGTATTTTGGTCAAGCTCAGGCAAATATGGAAATGGAATGGAAAGACTAAATGGAAATGGAAGAGTACAAACAATCTGTACCATTTGGTGGTTTAAAATGCAGT
Source organism: Carassius carassius (assembly GCF_963082965.1). Taxonomy (NCBI): domain Eukaryota; kingdom Metazoa; phylum Chordata; class Actinopteri; order Cypriniformes; family Cyprinidae; genus Carassius; species Carassius carassius. The sequence continues at coordinate 46,853,890 of NC_081755.1, read as the reverse complement.
ACAATGCTTCAAATTATTATTTTTGTTTAAATTAAAATCAACATGCTTAAAGTTATTTATGACTTCAACAGCTTTAAAATGTATATTGTAAAAAGAAAAAGTCTTGGAAAAAAAAAACCTTGATTCAGACGGTTTCACTTAAAAACCTTGACTAATATCACAAGTGGTTTTCAGTGAGGAAATAAAAAGTGACCACGTGACCCTTTTAAAAGCAATCCAGTGTGCTGTTTTCTGTCAAGGCGGCGCTGAAGGCTGCTGCTCAAGTGTGGACTCCATCAGTCACAGTTCACTCAACACGTGAAGTTAACACACTGCCAAGGAGACGACCCGCCTGACGTCTGAGAGAGCAACAGGAAGAGGAACTACAATCAATCCAAAAAACAGTACAGTGAACAAGATGAGCCTTGAAACATCTCCCAGACGTGTGTTTACACAGGTGTGCTGGTCACTGAACGGCTGCTGAGGCGATGGATTGGGACGTGTGACGAGGTTAACATTCAAAATCATGGCAATGAGTGAATTCACATCTTTTACCTGTAAGCTTCACCTTCACTTTGAATCAAAGATGTCCTTCAAATTCACTTTATTCTTCAACTCACCAACTTGGTAATATATTTGCATTTGGGAGATGCTTTTAAACAAAATGACTTACATTATGTATATATTTATCAGTTCATGCATTGCCTGGGAATCAAACCCATAAACTGGGTCTCAACAGAACCATGATCGTATTATTTATGTTAGAAAATATCTTCAAAAACCATGTTTTCCCATCTTAAGAAACAGGACCACAGGGACCTTCGCAGGCATTAAAGATAAATCTGTCCCAATATTCAGATTATTAATGATCAGATATGGGTTTATTACCATAAACTATTAACTATTACCAACTATTAAAGGATCAAAGGTAACAAAAATGTAGAAATAGATGGATAAACTAATATACAATAAGCATATATGAATAAATAAAAAATAACAAAGATAAATAAAGAAATAATATAATAAACAATTAATATATGAATTGTAATGAAATATGTGATTACATAAAAAATGTACATGAACAAAAAAATCTATATATAATAAAACATAAATATTAAACAAATAAATATTTAAACATATGGCTAAAATCTAGAGGAAAAAATACAAATATTCATGCAAATCGAATATATATTAAGAATAAATCAGCAATAAATAAAATTACTAAAACAGATATATAACATATTATATTTTTGATATAAATTATACAAATAAATGTGTTAACAAATAAAATATATATTAATAAATATGTATAATATTACATACAATTTTTTATATAAATGATACAAATAAAAATATGAACAAATAAATTAATATTAAAACATTACTACGTGATTATATATACAGCGAGAGGAATTATCAATTAAAATATATAAATATTAAATTATATTATACAAGTAAGTTCAAGAGTAAGCTGCTCAGCGAAAGTATTATCTACACAGACAAGGAGCAATGAGAAATGCAGCTCATTTTCGCAAAATGATCTAAATTATAATCGAATGTACAAATGGTATTTAGCAATTGATTCTGGAGTCCACGTGAACTGAACACTTTCAAACACTTTGATTCTGAGCTGATTTCGAATGCTGTGGTGTGAAGCAGGGTTTTGTACGTTACATCATGACACAAGTGGTCAGCTAAACTCCCACTGTCACATCAACACTGTTCCTCTCTTTCTCTTTCGCATCTTCTCTTCCTGTGCTGTTATGAATGTCCTCCGGCATGGAGGAGAAATGAATTAAACATCAGAGTGTTTGTCAGTGTTTGTGTGTGTGTGTGTGTGTGTGAGAGAGAGAGAGACAGAGAGAAGGAAACCCGCAGGTAAGGTGCAAAGTCAAGTAAAAGCTCTTTCTAGGGGGTTCTGAACACATAGCGTGAGTTTGACCTCTCTCATGCTCTCTCCTCTATCCGTCTTTCAACAAACGCTTTCTTCGATCTCACTCGCACTGCTTTCCTCTGCTCTTTCAGACGGGGAGAACTAACTTAAACTAGTGATGCTACTAACTTACATTTACCAGCTCAACTGGATTCATAATACTGAAGCTTCACCAGAAAATAAAGCCACTTTTTACTCTTTTGTTATGTAAAGTAATAATATAGAAAATGAAGATTTAGCTACAGTCAAACTGAAGCAATAAGCAAACTCTCTCAGATAACATTTACAAGCATGATTTATTTAAGTGTTAATTTCAGTTTATTATAATGTCGTTTCCACAAAAATATGAAGTAGTGCAACTGTTTTCATGTTTCTTGAGCAGGAGATTTCTGAAGGATCATGTGACACTGAAGACTGGAGTAATGATGCTGAAAATTCAGCTTTTAGCACAGAAATAAATCACTTTTTTAAAATATATTCACATAGAAAAAAAAACAGTCCTATTAAATTGCAATATTTCACTATTTATTAAGCTATTCCAATTGTTGACTGGTATTGTGTATTAAAAGAAGTATCGAGTTTGTAGAGTAGCTAAGTACATTTCAAATGCAGCTTGACTTTAGTTTAACTACTTAAAGAGAAGAAATAATTGAAACGGAAGACCCAAAAGCATGGGAGGCGTGTGATGGAGGAGAGAAAGACAGATTATAGAGAGATGGAGAAGAGCAGAGAGGAGTGTGGGACGGGTTTTCCTCCTCGGTGGAGTCATGCTGCTCTCTCTATGATGTTTTGGGCCAGGAAAACACCCACACACACACATATGCAGAGAAACACAGCACGGATTATGCAATTTTCTGCCGCCCATGCATGCCGTAGGTTCCTCCCCTCCTCTGCAGCACCAGCAACAAGAACAAAAAAAACTGCAAAATCCTGATTTAACACCAATTCCAGAGCCACCCAAGCACAGATGGGTGGAGAAACTGAGTGAAAAGAGCTGTCAGGTGTTTATCATTGGACAAACGCTTTAAATGCAAATTAACTTACAGCACTGTTGCTATGAAAGCCCTTTCTGCCACAGGAGAAAAAAATAAATAAAAAAGGCATCTGCAATTTTTTCCCTCACAATTCAGAGACATAAGTCAGAATTCTGAATTTGTATATCTCAAAATCTGACTTTCTTTTCTAATTTTGGGACTTGCACTTCTCAAAAGTTTACCTCTCGCAAATATATATATATATATATATATAGAATTTCAAATTCTTGGAATTTACTTTTTTTTCAGAATTCTAAGTTTACATCTACAATTCTTTTTTCTCAGAATTCTAAGTTAACCTCTTGGAATTGTTATTATTTCTTCTGAATTCTAAGTTTACCTCCCACAATTCTTTTTTTGTTTTAAGAATTCTAAGTTTACATCTTGCAATTCTGACCTTTTCCTCATAATTCTAAGTTTACCTCTTAGAATGTATTTATTTATTTATTTATTTCAGAATTCTAAGTTTACATCTCAAAATTCTTTTTTTCTCAATATTCTAAGTTTAACATTCGCAATTCTGTTTTTTTCTCTCTCAGAATTCTAAGTTTACATCTCACAATTCTTTTTTTTTAAGAATTCTAAGTTTACATCTTGCAATTCTGACCTTTTCCTCATATTTTCAAGTTTAAATCTTAGAATGTATTTATTTATTTCAGAAATCTTAGTTTACATCTCACAATTCTTTTTTTCTCAGTATTCTAAGTTTACCACTCGCAATTCAGGTTTTTTTTTTTGCTCTCTCAGAATTCTAAGTTTAAATCTGACAATTTTTTTTTTTAGAATTCAAAATTCACATCTTGCAATTCTAACATTTTCCTCAGAATTCTAAGTTAACCTCTTAGAATGTATTTATTTACTTATTTAATTATTTCTGAATTCTAAATTTACATCTCATAATTTTGTTTTTATTCTTCTTTAGAATTCTAAGGTTACCTCTTGGAATTTTTTTTTTTCCTCTCAGAATTCTAACTTTACATCTGACAATTTTTTTTCTCAGAATTCTATGTTTACATCTCAAAATTATTTTTTTCCTAAGAATTCTAAGTTTATATCTCACAATATTTTTTTTCTCTCAGAATTCTAACTTTACATCTGACAATTTTTTTACCTCAGAATTCTAAGTTTACATCTCACAATAATGTTTTTTGTTTCCTCAGAATTCTAAGTTTACATCTCACAATTATTTTTTTTACCTCCAAAAAATTCTAAGTTTACCACTTGCAATTCTATTATTTATTTATTTTCTTCTATTATGGAAAGGTAATTGCAACTTTTTTCTTGCAATATAGCATGAATCAATTTTGGATGTAAATATATAATAATAACCATCCCAAATCTTTATGATCTTTAACTATGAAAGTGGGTACAGCTCTGAAAGCATCTCACATACGTCTGCTCTTCAAGATGCATTTCTGTCATCAAATTCAGACAGTGTCTGTGTGGATCAGAGACAAAAGTCAAGGAGATTTTATCCCTGATCTGCATAAGTCCGACATTGTCATGCGAAGAGAGTTTTAGCCTCATCAATAATTCAAGAGACATTAACATCTGTAAAAAAAAGAATGAAAACAAACACATAAGAATCCAAACATGCACTTGTTCAAAACTTTTACTGAAGCTATCACTGAAATCTGATCCAGGTTACCTCATTTTTCTTCCCTCACTAAAAGCTAGATCCAGACTGACTAATGTGGTGATTTAGCAAAGTTTCAGCCAATTGGAAACATGCAGTTAAGAGGAGCCCCTATGGAACGGACACTCATAAACATGATCTATCATTACTCATTGTGTTGTATAAGGAAATGTGTCACTGCTGCTCATCCACAGCTGAGTTTAAAGACCAGAGGAGTCTGAACCAAGGTTATCATCTTAACTAAAACAATTAAATTACAAAAATGTTCGTGTGTGCATAGGAATTATAGCTAATATAATATTAGATGAAAAACTTAAATTAAACGAAAATAAGAAATTATGTCTTGGCAACTACCTGAAATAAGTTTGAGCAGAAGCACTAAAATTACTAACTGGGAAAAAATATATATATATAAATAGCTAATAAAAAGCTAATAGAAAATTTAAAATATGAATAACTATAACAGTATATAAATTATACTATATATATTTTAATATATTAAAATATTTTTGTTAAAAAAACTAATATCTAAAATAAAATATGGAAAAACTTTAAATAAAAATTTGTGTTACCTAAGCAGCACTAAAAATTAAAATATAAAAAAATCACTAAAAAAAAATCACTAACAATGGAAAAAAATAAAATAGTAATATTTAAATAGTGTTTTAAAATAAATAAATGACAAAACAAACTTAAATGAACTTAACTTAACTTAAAATGAAAAAATAAAACTGAAAACATAAAAATAAAACCTAATTTAAAATAATAATAATAATAAGAAGAAGAATCTGTAATAGTAAATAAATAACACTAAAACAACACTGAACATTCTCAGTGTGAAGAAATCAACTGCTATCAAACCCTCTAAAGCGCTTGAGATGACAGAAGATCAGCAGTGATTGTGTGAGGTCCACAGCACACGCTTCAGTTTAATCTCATACCCACCTATTAAATACGTCTGGGTCAGATAACAGAGTCTCAATGATGGCGGTTTCATCTCTCTGAACAGCATGGGAGCCTTCCTGCTGATTCTGTTGTGCTTTTATAAGAATCTTTTGTCTTTCTGACTGATGTGTGCTTCTGCTGTTGTTTACTTCCTGATGGATCTTTCTTCAGATGATGTCAGTGTGTGTTTGTCAGAGACGCCCTTCTCCAGGTTTCACCCCATTAAGTCATGATTGAAATGATGACAGACGTGACACACTATTTATAATCCTAATGAGTCATCTCAGCTTGGCAGACGAGCTAAAGGCCTCGCGCTCCTCGCACAACCTCCAAACACACGAGTATGAAGTTCCTGAACTTACAGCACGCATACTAGAAATCAGAAACCTCAACATCTGCTCCACACCTGCTTAACACCAAGACTAACAGATTAATACGGTTCATAGTAATGAATTATTAACATGACTCTGACAATGATTTCTTTCCTGACTGAATCAGAGGTTGTGAGTGCACTGCACAGTACATGCTTCGTAGTGTATCCTGCAAAATATATAGAAATTCGGAACTTAGAACTACTGCAGTATTTTACTGACTCGATCTTTGAATTTTGTACAGCAAATTGAACAAATCAAGTTAAAATAAAATGTTATGATTTCAATAGCCCAAATATCAACTTATGCGATCATATTCAGTTTCAAAACGTAAAATAAAATAAAATACAAATATTCAAACTGTTAATAAAACATTTTATCATAACCATTGCAAAAATAACACGGTTTCAAAAAGCTAATCATATTCATTGTCATTTTATTTATGTGTCTTATGGTTGAACCAAACTTAACGAAGCAACTAATAGTGTGGTATTTTTTTATTACTTTTTATTTAATTTATTTTTTTAAACGTGTATATCTAAAAAATAAATAAATAAAAAAGCCCCCTAATGACACACCAGCCAATCAGACGTCAGCAAAGCCAAATATGCAAGATGATTGACATGCCCCTCTCAATTCTGAGAGGCTTACATTCACAGTTACATTCTCTTTTTCTAAATATTCTTAATATTGCTTCAAAAAGAACATATCTATTAAAATGAAACATGAATAGTCAGACATCCAAACACTTCTTGACATCTTAGTCAAAAAGGTTTTTTTTTTCCCAAAAGTATAGCTTTTTAGTGTTAAAGCCAGTTTGAAAATAGCTGAGCTGCTAAATGTTGTTAAAGGGGTCATATGATATTGCTAAAAATAATGTTATTTCATGTATTTGGTGTAATGAAATGTGTTAATTCGGTTTAGGGTAAAAAAAAAAAAATACATTATTTTCCACATACTATACATTATTTTTTCTCCTCTAAGCGTTTGAATTATCAGTGGCAAATCCTTTACATATGTAAACGTACTTACAGACTTTGAGTCAGAAGCGCCGGCATTGTAGTCTTCTCTGCCAGGATCAGGAAACACGTTGTTTAATAATAAAATAAAATGCATTGCATTAATCTAAATATTTGGGTTGAACTGTTCCACTGTATGGAACAGTGTTGTAAATACAACTTAACCACTGATTTCTAGTTGTGTCCTCTTTTGGAAGGCCAAACAAAGTATTTTCGTTTTCACCTCTTCACAACATGGCGCAGGTGGCAACAGCGAGAGTCAAAGTTATGCCTTCTTTCTTTGCGTGAACATTTGATTGGCATTATGCAAATCTTCCCACATAGTGACGTAGACAAGTTACTTAGTTTAAGTGTTTAAACGAGGCGTTTTAGGAGGTAGTAGATTAGTCTTAACTTTCATAAGGAAAGAGACTTTAGTCTTTGACGAACAGCTTGTAATACTCCAAAGAGAAAGGAAAAACTTGAAATTGCATCATATTATGACCCCTTTAATATCGTAGCTGCTTTAGGTTAGTTACTGGTGAAATCTCGGGTGGGATTATTATTTACACACAAGCTCAATTTTGAGGGCACTTCTGAAGTGTTCAAATGGCCTTTAACCCGATCTCACCATCGCATCATAAACAAACATCTCAAAACTCTCCCTAACTAAGGTTTCTCTGCTCACATGCGTCTGAGATCAAACCACGTGCCATCAGACGCTGCACACTCTCTCAGGACGACTCCTCGCGGGGAGAACGCGCCGCCATTAAAGCTCTCCTTGTTTCTGATCAATTATTTACATCGCCCGCGTCCCCGTAGTGTTGTCACGATACGAAGCACATCAAAGAGCGTCGGCGCAACTCGCTTCTCCTCCTGATGAGCCCATGGTTTTGATAAAACATTCCATTGAGGTATCAAACGCTCTAAAGTTCAAAAACTCGACACGAAGTGCGCCTTGCATACTGCATCTGATTTAAACCACTGTTTTGTGGTTTTCCCGCTAAATAAAGACGTGACGCATACATTTACCTGTGTGACCCTAGCTGAGTCTCACAGATTTGTGCTTGTGAATAGAAGTGCATTTCATCTTAGAGAAGCACAGCTTTGTTTCTTTTATCCAAATGAAGTCAGCAATAAATGCAATGCTATTTTTCCAAATACTTTTTTTTTACTAGAAAGAAACATTGCTCTTCTGAGTGCACTTTGGTTTATTTGGCTAGTGTGATGGCCAGTTCCTACATATTTTATGAGGTGGCTTACTTGTACAGGTGCATTCGACTTCACTCGTACAACCTCACTTGTATGATTTTGTATGATTTCTGTAGGTCCGTTCTGATTGACATGGTCGCTACGCAATGTTCACTGCTCCCTACTCCCTTAGCACGGGATATTCGTTAAAGGGGACTTCACTGACAATAATCGCTCATTTGGAACACCTTGGAACGTCATCAAAGGAATGCAATGATGGGGTCACGCAGATCGTTATATAACAATAAATAAATATTGTTATTTATTTTAAAGTTAAATACATATAAAATACATTTGTGTATGTAATGAATATAGTCAAAATGTATATGTTTAGACTCTTAATATTGTTGTGGTCTCACCTCGTGCGCTTTCTTTCCCACACGCAGTCTCAAAGTTAACTCTCCTGAAGTAAATAAAGGTAAAATAAAAAATTATAGAGCCTCAGCTCTTTCTCCCTGGTTTTACTTAGTTTCAACTATTATTAATACAAGACAAAATGCAAATGTAACATTCATCTCTATAATCATTCACAAATACTCAAATTTGTATAATAACATTTATTGCAACCCCTCCATTGAAGAGTTGAGATACTTGTTTTTGTGACAGCATAATATTGATTTTATCTTTTTATAATATTTTCAATAAATTTCTCATTTATTTTATATTCTGTTGGCTGAAGAAAAATTGGGATATACATTAGTCTAACTGCATTTGAACCGATAAATTTACACTAAATACCACCATTAAAATACCATAATTTATATTACTAAACATATTTAATAACAGCGTTTCTAATGTTAATTTTACTTACTACTTCACAAAACATTATTTTGTGGGTGTTTTAGGGGAGTTTGTATGATTATTGCACCAATCTGTAGTTTTGGTAGCAAAATCAAAGAAAATATGAGCGAAGCGAACAACACTTCTGTTTTTTGGCATCTCCTCATCTGGAGTTGTTACTGTGGTAAATAGCTGCTGCTAGCAGGAAATAATACAGTATGAAAATGAGATGCACTGTTCAAGCTGAGCAATCGACAACACAAAGCAGACAGAAAAAGTGCAGAAAATGAAGAAAGCATTCAAGGATCTGCCCCTTACTGTCCCGCTCTGAAGGCATTTGATCCACCGATAACATCCCATAATCCACCTGGTTCCTCAATAATGCAGCACAACGACTGGTGCAGTAAATCATGGGCTGGTCCAGGGTCAGTCAGTGGAGGTGATTGTGTTCGGTCACCGCAGGCCTTGACTGAGATCTTATGAAACTCATTCTCAATATCGCTGTGACCGAAGCAGGCAAAGATCCTCCTGTTTTCTCTTCATTATAGCAGAAGGTCGTGGAACAGCGAGGCGGCCTCCTCATAAAACAAACGCACACATACGATGAATGAAATCACCTCAACATCATATTTTGATGGGAATGTCAGAGAGATTGGGGGAGGAATCATAAACTATAGGGAGAAACAGAGGTACAAAGCTTCCGAATGCTCAATGAGATATTTAAAGTGACAGTGCATGCCAAAATGAAATTGCCTCATAAAATATAGGCCTATGTCACTTGAAATCTGTACGATGAACTGTTTGCTTTATTCAATGCAGTGTCAGCTTACTATCATTGAGATACTATTATAGTTCATAGTCATATTTTGAATTTGTTTTGAATTACATTTTCTGTTTTTATTTTCATTCTAGTTCTCAAATTTCATGAAAAGGGTAGTTGACTTTTTTTTTTTTTTTCCTAGGCTCGATTGTGTTTATGGGGTGCAGTCTAACGTGTTAATGCTTCGGTTAAAGAAAGAAAAAGAAAAAACACACTGTTCTGTCCCTTCTCCTATAAACGCATTGATCATTTTCTGCTTTTATGAAGCCCCTCCCTCATAAATATGGAGTGGGCTCAGATTGGATAGCTGGTCCAGTGTGTTGTGATTGGCTAAACCGCCTCTAGTAAGCGTCAATCACACGCATGTCCATGTAATGCTTCTCATAGCTAGGTGAAAATAAGTGTATAAATTAGGGGTGTAACGGCACGCAAAAATCACGGTTCGGTATGTACCTCGGTTTTAAAGTCACGGTTCGGTTCATTTTTGGTACAGTAAGGGAAAGAAATGGAAAAATTAAACTGCAGGTTGTTCATAACTATAAACTTTTTTTAACAATTTGTTTACACTTTTTAAAAATACTTTTTAATAAAATATATACAATTAAAAAGAATAAGAAATAAAATCCTGCTGCAAAGTTCTCCACTAAATAAAATACTCTCAGTTTCAAACCAATATCATATAATAAAATATAATGAAAAATATAAATAACTATGATTACAGTGCAGCATTACCAATCCCAGCTTGTAGGCCTGCTCATATTTAAAATATATATATATATAACTTTTCCAAAGTGTAAAATGCAGCATCAACAGTTTCAGTTTTTAGACCTGCTCAGATTTCGTTATAGCGTTGGACCGATCGGAATTAAGAGCAAAGGTCTGTTTAAATGCCGACGGGAGCTGCGTTTGAATTACAATCGTTTTTTCCTAGTTGTAGTGATGTTCACACTCGCGTGATGCCTTTTGAAAACCTTAGGCCGGTGACACACTGGCATATTACACCTGTCATACATAGTCTATTTTGCCGTCAATACGGTTGATGGTGTCCTTTATCAGTAGGCTTTATATTTATGCTCAACATGAAGTATAGATATTGTTGTCATGAAGACAAGATCCTGGTCTGTTGGCGCCTCAGCGGCCTCCCTCTATGTCACCTACAGTAGCAGCAGCGCGCCATCACGAGTCAGGCACGATTCTGGTGTGTAAAGACACAGAAAACGCGAGGCAGCCGTCACACAACTGACACGCAGCAGAAACGCCACGCTCACGCCACACAGTGTGTGTCACCGGCCTTAGAATCAGCTGCAGGGCGGGATTTGCGCTGAACGCAGAGACTTCCGCCACTCAATATGTTCGTCTGGAAACACGAAAATGTACCTATGTTCCGCGCACAAAATATTGCATTCGGTCATTTGGTACACACGTGCACCGTACCGAAAGCCCTGTACCGAAACGGTCCGGTACGAATACACGTACCGTTACACCCCTAGTATAAATGGAACTGTTCATTGTTGGAGCTGAGCTGATGATCTGAATGAGAGAGAGAGAGAGAGATGCAGACCATGTGAGCCATTTTTGTAAGCATTTAACTTTCAGAATTTTAAAAGATGATATCCCCATTTACATTGAACTTTGCAGCGCCGCAACTTTACAGTTACTGTTTATGCTCAAACAGCAACATTACACACTAACTCATGTTAAAAATGTTAAATCGCAATCAACCACCCCTTTAAATTGTTGAGTTTTGTCAGTTGCTAACATGATTAAGCCCATTTCTAGCATGTTTCTAGCATTATTAGCACATAGCATATTAAAATGTTAGTATTTTGTCATTTTATTATTTTTTTAAATATGTAGATATCAATTAATTTAGTTGTTTTTGTATTTTTGGTATTTTTACTTTTTTCAATAAAAAGTCTAAACAGATTTTATTTCAAAATCAAAAATAAAAATCTTTATTTCAAACAAAATTTTAGGTTTTATTTTAGCTTTATTTATTTCATATTTTATGTTTTATTTTCTTTCTTTCTTTTTTATGGGTTTTGTTTTAGTTTAACTTTATATATTATATTATATATATATTTATATATATATAACAGTTTCCACACAAATATGAAGCAGCACAACTGTTTTCAACATTGATAATAATAAATGTTTTATGAGGAGCAAATCAGTAAATTAGAATGAGTTCTGAAGGATCATGTGACACTGAAAACTGGAGTAATGATGCTAAAAATTCAGCTTTGATATATATATATATATATATATATATATATATATATATATATATATATTGTAATGATAATTCACAATTGATCTATTTTTATTGTACTTTTAATAAAACAAATTTGACCTTGGACACAAAACCAGTCATAATTGACATTTATACATTATCTAGAAGCTGAATAAATAAGCTTTCCATTCTTATTTGGTTTGTTAGGACAATATTTGGCCGAGATACAACTGGAAAAATCTGGAAAATCTGGGATCTGAGGGTTAAAAAAAAAAAAATCTAAATACTAAGAAAATCGTCTTTAAAGTTGTCCAAATGACGTTCTTAGCAATGCATATTATAAATAAAAAATTAAGTGTTGATATATTAACTGTATGAAATTTACAAAATATATTCATGGAATATGATCTTTACTTATTATCCTACTGATTCTTGTCATAAAAGAAAAATCGATAATTTTGACCCATACAATGTATTTCTGGCTATTGCTACAAATATAGCTGTGCTACTTATGACTGCTTTTGTGCTCCAGGGTCACAAATACAGCTCACTGAGCAGAAGTGCATACATTGCGGGTCTGTTCCTTATGCAGACCTATCATACGACTTCAGAAGACTTGCAATACAGTGCATAAGATACATTATGATGCTTATTTAGTCTGTTTTAAAGCTGATCGCCATCCATTTTTGTTGCATAGGCCTACAGTCTGGTCCAAAGATCAAAGTCAAACATACAGGTTTGGACTGACATGACGGTGAGTAAACGTAAATGAGTGTCTCATTCTCACCTCACCAGATATTGAGACAATCTTAACACCGCTGAGATGCGCCAATGATATCTGAGCTAGGTCACATTCCCCTTCAGGCTCAATCCGTTTTTCCTCTAAAAGGTGAACGCAGTGCGTCGTGGGACGGCGTGCTTCATTAGAGGAGTTCAAGAGGCGCCGCGACTCTCTTCCCCCGCAAGGTTTGCGTCTTTCAGGAAACTACAAAGCAATATACCGCATAAACGCTGAGGCGCGCCAGTGTTTCCCACGTCACGATGGGGCTCGGGCTTCAGATGTGTTCTTTACGCTCGGATGTGTTGGCCTGCTGGGACGCTGTCAGAGGAAACCGCCCGTCTGTCTCTCTGGAGGCCCACTAAATGTTTCTGATCTGACTGTGGGCTGGCGCTCGAGAATAAGACAACAGATTCAGCTCAGCATAAGGTGTGAGAAATCTGTGATGCATCATTTCCACAGTGTCAGCCGAGGAAAGCCTTGTGGGTTTTCCTCTGCTTGTCTCTCACTCTTTCTCTCTATCTGCTGGTATCAGTCTCTTTTTTGGACTCCACTCTTATAGTCTGTAGTCGACTTTCACTCTGAACAGCGATTAGCACTCAAGACAGAGTTTCCAGACAGAGTCTGTTACAGACTTTATTACAGATATGTATCTCTTACAGAAGGACACACTCGTCTACAGATCTGTTTAAAAACAGACAGATGTTCAGATGGACAGACAGACAGGTGACATAAGATTCAAACAACAGGCCTGAGAGAAGGAGGAGAGACTACACAGATCTGTGTATGTTTCTTAAGGACAGACTCTATTTCTCTCTGTCTCGTTAATGTTGAGGCCTTACTGCACTACAGATACTTCAGTACCGAATAGAGATCCACCAGCAGACAACAAAGCAGGAAGATTCACAGAAAATTCACAGACCTTAGAAAAATGAACTTTTTTACAGCTTTTCTCCAACAACCAGTCCAGAAAAAAGGTGGTGAGATTCCGAAAGGTTCTCCTCATAATGTGACAAATGTTAACATAGGTGTGTGTTGGCAATAAGATTCATAAGAATTATATAAGAGGAAGCAGGAGTTAATAACTGGTCGCAGCATGTGACTGTATGCTGGCACTTCAGTCGCGTGTGTAAATGACACACACTGACAAACATGAGAGATGAGAGAAGAAAACTAAACAGTGAGATAGAGACACACACCTGCTCGCTGAGGGGTTGATGAATTTGACTCAAAACACAAACACAAAGAGATGCTGCCAAACGACTAATTAGCAAACAATGGACGGATGAGAGCCACTTCTCCAGCAGCTCTGCTGATACCTGCCTTATTTCTATTAGCGCTGAATCATATGTCCCCGAAGCTCTCCAGAGATCAGAGAGGCCTTACATTCATGAAATCATACTCAGACACAATGTTTTCATCAGCGCTTGCTCAATATAATCACGATCAGAAACTGCACTAAGATAAGCTGCCTGTCAGTCAAATGTATTGATTCTTTGATTTATCAGAAAATAATAATAATAATAATAATAAAAGCATTTATATATTAATAAAATATTCAATTAAATCGCCATTTAATGGACACTAAAATGTAATCAAACAATGAATGAACATCAACCATCAACTAACCTTACATTAATTTGCTATTAATATAATACAAATATTATAACAATATTAATAATATATATATATATATATATATATATATATATATATATATATATATATATATATATATATATATATATATATATATATATATATATATATATCAGTTCTTCTTCTCCTTAGCTCAGGTAAGACCCCTCTGACTTTGTCTGTGGTTCAGGAGTGGCTTAACAAGAGGAATACAACAACTGTAGCCAAATTCCTTAACATGTCTGTATGCCTTGACCCCAGCCTCAGTCCATTCCTTGTGAAGTTCACTCAAATTCTTGAATTGATTTTTCTTGACAATCCTCATAAGGCTATGGTTCTCTCGGTTGGTTGTGCATCTTTTTCTTCCACACTTTTTCCTTCCACTCAACTTTCTGTTAACATGCTTGGATACAGCACTCTGTGAACAGCTTCTTTGGCAATTAATGTTTGTGGCTTACCCTCCTTGTGACGGGTATCAATGATTGTCTTCTGGACAACTGTCAGATCAGCAGTCTTCCCCATGATTGTGTAGCCTAGTGCACCAAACTGAGAGACCATTTTGAAGGCTCAGGAAACCTTGGCAGGTGTTTTGAGTTTATTAGCTGATTGGCATGTCACCATATTCTAATTGGTTGAGATTTTTTGTTAAATGTCAGCCAAAATCATCACAATTAAAATAACCAAAGACTTAAACTACTTCAGTCTGTGTGCACTGAATTTATTTGATACACAAGTTTCACAATTTGAGTTGAATAACTGAAATAAATTAACTTTTCCACAGCAGCCTAATTCATTGAGATGCACCTGTGTATATATATATATATAATACTATATATATATATATATATATATATATATATATATATAATACTGAATGGATACAAATAAATATTATTTAAAAAATAATTAGAAACTAATTAAATTTGATTCATTAAAGATTAAAAAAGTTGTATATTTTCATCATTAGACCCAGTAAGGTGTAGTTGAGGTTGTCCAGCTGTGATAATGTAAACACAGGGTGATGGGGCTGGTAATGAAGGCAGTGTTTCTGCAGTCAGTAACACCGGTGCATGTGGGAGGGGAATGTAATGATGGCGTGTCTGTGTTTTTATAATGCTGCTGTCAGGAAGAGGCACTGATCTCATTTCCAGCGGCGTAGGTGATGAGTGTATTCGCTGACAGGTGAAACTCTCTCTCTGCTACTTTTATCTCTTGAGAAATCTCAGGTTCCTATAAACATTTATGAATTTAATAACTCAACAATTATTCTGCGTCAAAATGGGAATTGACAGATCACAGAACCAGTCACAGTTATTAATATGCCAGAGAGGAAACACACTGGGATACTAACAGCTATAGCAGATGTGTCGACAAAACTTTGTTTAACTCTATAGTCTGAACTAAACTAGAGACAGCAGACTGACCAATAGGAATCCAGAATACCAGAGAGTCATGCAATAAAATGTTTTGTGCTACAGTTGAATTAACACCATTTTCCCAATGAAAGTCTTTGGTGTATATGAAAACTTTATTTATTAAATAAATTATTTAATGTTTTTTCCCCCTCCAAAATGAAAAATTTCCCCTGAAACCCATTCTTCCCGATGTCACTAAAGCCACATAAGTTTAACCAATAGCCAATAACACTGCATAACATTCACAATTCAGTTATCCAGTTATAATGCACAACACAATAATAATTGCACTGTGTGTGTGTGTGTGTGTGTGTACGCGCACATCTCTGTGTAAAACTGCGAAGGAGACACTCACTCCAGCACTAGTACCATCTCACCCCTCTGTGATGGAGAACTTTAATATACCTTCTAGAGGACTAATTTAATTTCACCTGATATTTCCATAAGCAGCTCAACCCCCCTGCATGCGAGACGGAGAAATCATGAAGTTGATGGATCTCATCTCCTCTCTTGTCTCGCTTTATCTCCCCTCCTCTGCTTCTCTTTATATCAAACACAAAATTAAGTCTTCTGTCAATGGCTGGGCCATTGGAAACAGTCATTAAGCTTCACCGTAACGAGACATTCAGATTCCTGTCTAAAAATAAACCCAATAAAGGTCAGACCTTTGCGTTTCATCACTGTCTGTTTTAAACAGCACATAACCATTGAACGATTGAATGTTTTCTCTCATATCGTCTTGTTTCTGCTCTCTGTTTCTCTGTGAGTTTGAAGCAGATGGTGTGTAAAGCAGCACAGAGCGCTTTAATACTCTACAACTATCCTCCAGAGATGCTACGATCTGTCTGAGAGACAAACACAGCATCTCACAGGATCAGCGAACAGACGCTACACATTTCTGAAACACGAGCTCCGGCGGCAAACAGGTCAGCAGATACTCAGCAAACTCACGGCTTTCATCAGACAGAGATAAAAGCGAAGAGGGAAACCACTAAGCTTCAGGAGTTCGCTAGACATAAGGCACTAAGACATCCTGATAAATCAGATTAGATCTCAAGTGTTTCTTCTGAATGGCAAAGGGACGAAATGGGAAACAACTGGATGTAGAAATCTCAATACAAACTCAAACATTTCTCATCAAAATCTCCCAATATTAAATAATTTGGCTGCAATATATATAGTGTCTCTCTTCCAGTAGATTTTTGGAGAAACATCTGAGAAGAACTGAGAAATGAAGAACAACTCTGATAACTGATCTCTCAACAGAAGCTGCTGAAATGCAAAGAGAGAGAGAGAGAGAGAGAGAGAGAGATATCAACAATGTCTCATATTGTGCCCAGATTTGCTAAGATACTAGTCAGTCTTCAAAGTTTGATACAGAGACATCTTCAGAGTTTGATACAGAGACATAACTGAGGAATAATATGTTCCTCTGATCACTGTCTTGCAACATAATTTCCAGAAACAATCAAACTAGAAGAGAAAGTAGATCTCTGTCATTGTTTCTCCTAGACCTCAGTGACATTAAACCGAGACCTATGCAAAAGTCATCTGCTTCTCAGTTGTTTCTCCTGACAAAAAAAAAAAAGAGAGAGAGACTCCAATAATCTCACACATCTTATCTAGAGTTTTAAGTAGAGATCTCAATAGTGTCTCAAACTGTGCTCATATATTCAGAGACACCAAGGTCAAGAAATAAATATTTGAGCTGAGACATAACTGAGTAATAATCTGATCACTGTCTTGCAACATAAGTTCCAGAAACACACACTGGAAAGAAAAATCACAAATGAGATCTAATTAATTTCTCAATTGTTTCTCAATCAGATTAAATGGAGACGTTTGCTGAAGTCACCTTCTTCTCAGATGTTTCTCCTGCCAAAAAGACCCTAGCAATCTACTCTAAAGTTTTCAAAGAGATCTCAGCCATTTGTCAAACTGTGCTCAGATACCAAAGTCAGTCTTCAAAAGTCACAGATATCAGTGTGAATTCAAACATTTCTCATCAAAATCTTTCAAGGTCAAATAATCTGGCTGCTATCCATATTTTCTTTCTCCCAGATAATTTTAAGAGAAACATCTGAAGAGATCTCAACAAACTGTGCTCAGATTAGCCAAGAAACCAAAGTCTCCAAAAGCCAATGCAAACACCAACATCTCTCATTAAATTCTATCACGATCTCATAATCTGGCTATTTTCTGTCTACGTACAGATTTTAGGAGAAATATTTTAGATGATACTGGGACATACCTCATAAATCAGTATTAAAACTTTATACTCTGATTACTGATATCTCATCATTAGATAAAAAACACTGTCATTTCAAAGAAAAATAACAAATTAGATTTATTTAATGTCTCAATTGTTTCTACTAGATTTCAATGAGTTTAAATTGAGACTTGAGCAAAGCACTCCTGATTATCATACGTTCCTCCTGACAAAGATTCCCAGTTATCTCACGTGTCTCCACTAAAGTTTTAACAGTCTTAATCAGTTTTTTTCTTTTTTCTATTATATTTCTATGAGATTAACTGGAGACTTTTACTGAATCTCCTGCTTCTTAAATGTTTCTCTTAAGAAAAGGACCCCAGTAATCTCATACATCTCCTCTAGAGTTCAACAAATAGATCTCCAAAATGTCTCAGACTGTGCTCAGATTTACCAAAATGTTCTTTCTCCCAACAGATTTTAGGAGCAACCAAGATTTTAGATGAAACCAAGATGGCGGCGAGTCCAGGCGCAGCGTCTTCTCTCTGTCCCGACAGAACGGCGTTTTCGTGTTTTTTTGTCTTGTGAGTCGCAGTGTTTGTGTACGTCATTGTCGCTTCTACCTGTCTGTAAGCGCAAATACAGTCGCGAGTTTCTGCTCGATGTCGGCAGAACCGCATTTTTACAGTTAAACTCCAGCTGCGGGATCTCGGTCTGCTACGGAGGCCTTCAACATCACCGACCCCCACTACTGCATCTCGCCCACAGCAGAGGTGCCACAAGTGGTGTGAGAGGAAGCAGAAGAGGGGTAAGCGCGGAGGTATCCGGGCTAGGCTAACGGCTAACCCACACAAGCCATCTATCCCCACCATCGTACTGGCTAACGTACGCTCGTTGGACAATAAACTGGACTACATTAGATTACTACGCTCAACTCAGAGGACTGTAAGAGACTGTTGTGTTTTTGTGTTCACGGAAACATGGCTCAGCAACAGCGTTCCAGACGGCACTATTCAGCTCGACCAGCTGACGTGCTATCGAGCGGACAGAGCTCTCGGGCTTTGTGTTTACATCAATGACGCGTGGTGCCGCGATACTGTTGTGATCTGCAAACACTGCTCACCCCTGGTGGAGTTTATGATTATTAAGTGCCGGCCGTTCTATCTGCCGAGGGAATATACTGCTATACTGCTCATTTTGGTGTATATTGCCCCGTTCAACATCATCAGCAACAGGAACGACGCACTAAATGAACTGTACCAGCACATCAGTGAGCAGCAGACAGCACACCCCGATGCTTTTCTCATCATAGCTGGGGATTTCAACCATGCTGACCTAAAGAGTGTGTTTCCAAAAATACACCAACACATTAACTTTTCAACACGAGGTAATAACATTTTGGACCTTGTTTACACCACACAGAGAGGAGCTTACAAAGCCCTCCCCCTCCCCCACCTCGGAGCCTCAGACCACATCACTGTCATGCTAATGCCTGCATACAGACCACTCATTAAAGCCGCGAAACCAGTTTACAAACAGATTAATGTGTGGCCAGAAGGATCATCAGAGGTTCTTGAAGACTGCTTCAACACAACTGACTGGGACATGTTTAAGCAGGCTGCCACATGCAATAACACAACTGACCTCCAGGAGTACTCAGAGACTGTCACTGCCTACATCAACAAGTGTGTTGATGATGTTACGGTCACAAAAACCATCACTGTCCGGGCCAACCAGAAGCCATGGATGACAGGGCAGGTCTACAGACTCCTGAAGACACGGAACGCTTCCTTCAGAGCTGGAGATGAGGTGGGCCTGAGAACAGCTAGGGCCAACCTGTCCCCTGGCATCAGAGAGGCTAAGAGACAGCACTCCAGGAGGATAGCTCATCAATTCAGCGACAGCAGAAACACTAGGAACCTGTGGCAGGGGATACAGACCATTACAGACTACAAGCCCCCACCACGGACCTGTGACAACAACATCTCTCTGCTGAACGAGCTGAACACCTTCTTCGCTCGCTTTGAGCAACAAAACAGCACCACTGCACTGAAGACTCCACCTCCTCCTGGTGACCAGGTGATGACGCTGACCCCAGACAGCGTGAGGAGATCCTTCAGCAGGATCAATGCACGCAAAGCTCCGGGTCCTGACAACATCCCTGGGTGTGTACTGGAAGACTGTGCAGCAGAACTCACTGATGTCTTCACAGACATTTTCAACATCTCACTGAGTCAGGCTGTTGTTCCCACATGTTTCAAAACTACCACCATCATTCCAGTTCCGAAGAAGCCATCTCCATCCTGCTTCAATGACTACCGTCCTGTTGCACTTACCCCCATCCTCATGAAGTGCTTTGAACGGCTAGTCATGCACCACAGCAAGTCTGCCCCCCCCCCCCCCCCCCTCCATGGACCCCTTCCAGTTTGCATATCGGTCCAGCCGGTCGACCGATGATGCCATCGCCACTGCCGTCCACTCAGCACTCACACATCTGGACAAAAAGGGCTCATATGTCAGAATGCTGTTCATTGACTTCAGTTCAGCATTCAACACAATCATCCCTCAACAGCTCATTTACAAACTGATTCAGCTCGGATTCAACACTTCGCTGTGCAACTGGCTGTTGGACTTTCTGACTGGAAGACCTCAGGCAGTACAGGTCGGCAGCTACACATCCAACACCATCACATTGAACACTGGGGCCCCCCCAAGGATATGTGCTGAGCCCCCTCCGCTTCACTCTGCTGACCCATGACTGCACACCATCACACAACTCCAACCTCTTTATTAAGTTTGCAGATGACACGACTGTGGTGGGTGTCATTAGCAACAAAGATGAGACAAACTACAGGAGTGAGGTGAGCCGCCTGGCCAAGTGGTGCAGTGACAACAATCTTTCTCTGAACATGGAGAAGACAAAGGAGATTGTTGTAGACTTCAGGAGAGCACACACTCAGCACATTCCTCTGATCATCAACGGTGCGACTGTGGAGAGAAGGAGCAGCACCAAGTTCCTGGTTGTGCACATCTCAGAGGACCTCTCCTGGACTGAAAACACCGCAGCACTGGCCATGAAATCACAACAGCATCTCTACTTCCTCCGCAAACTGAGGAGAGCCAGAGCCCCGGCCCCCATCATGTACACCTTCTACAGAGGCACCATCGAGAGCATCCTGTCGAGCTGCATCACTGTGTGGTATGGCGCCTGCAACGCGTCCTGCCGAAAGACTCCACTACCTCATCAGTCAGTTAAATAAAATAACTGCTCTTGAACCCTTTGTCACTTGTCACTTTAATCAGACTTAATAAGATATTTTTAATAAGGGATTTTATTTGCACTAAATCTTTTATCTGCACTGTTGTTCACTTCATTGATTTGCACTATATCTGTCATTTGCCTTGCGCTGCTTTATTTAACTTTATTTTTAATTTTATTATATGCCTTTTTTTTTACATTCCCTTATTGTATAGTTGTTTCTACATTTTATATTTGATCTAGATTTTTTAGGCTTTAATGTTAATGTTATCTGTATGCACCGGGGTCTGAGAGTAACGCAATTTCGATTCTCTGTATGTATGTACTGTACATGTGGAAATTGACAATAAAGCAGACTTGAACTTGAACTTGAACATTTGAGCTAACACTAGGACATAAATGAGCAATAAAATGTTTCTCTGGCAATCTTCTCAGTGATCTCTTAAATTCCAGAAACACTCAGACTGGAAAGAAAGAGAGTAAATAAGATCTCTTAATTGTCTCAGTTGTTTCTCCTATATTTGAATCAGATTAAATGGAAATGTTTGCAGAAGTCACCTGCTTCTCAGATGTTTCTAATATACCCTAGTAATCTCTGCCTCAGAAGAGATCTCAACAATGTCTCAAGCTGCGCTCAGATTTACCACCAAAGTCTGTAAGCAAAAGTCAGAGACCTCAATATAATTCAAATATCTCTCATCAAATTTCCAAGATCAAGCAACCTGAGCTGACAGGTTTTATGAGAAGCATCTGAGAAAATAATGAGATGTACATATAGAGAAATTCATTAAATGTTGAAAGCTGTTTCTCTTAACAAAAAAAGACATCTCACACGTGTCTCCTCTAAAGCTTCAGAAGAGATCTCAAACCGAAGTCTGCAATCAAGTCAAAGATCTCGATATGACCTCAAACATCAAAATCAAATATACCACAATCATTTGACAGCTCTAGACTCTTTTTATTCCTTCAAACTGAAGCTCCTGATCTTTGAAGGGGGAAACCTTTGAGAAATAATGTTTTCCTCCGGGAATGAGCTCCACATGTCAGCATGTGTGTGTGTGTATGTGTGTGTGATGAAGAGGTTCCTGTACTCACAGTGTGTGTGAGTGAGGGGTGTAATCTCCTCAGTGAAGTCGTCCGCAGGGTATCTCCCTCCTCCTCTTCCTCTGATGAAGAGCTGCAGAAAACACAAGGCAGTCTGGAAACAAGGACAGCACGGGAATGAGAGAGCGTGTGTGGGAGAACGAGAGAAAGGAAGAAGAGAGAGAGAGAGAGAGAGAGAGAGAGAGAGAGAGAGAGAGAGAATGATTGGTCTGTTGCTCTATGAGAGGGAGTGTGTGTGTAGATGGAGAGATAGATGATCTCACGTCAGACAGATCAGTGAACGTTAGTGTAATGTTTGAGGTGATGCAGGCACACATTCTGAAACAAATAGTTCTGGCTCTGAAATCACCTGAAGAAAAGATATATATTCAATATACACACTCTACTGTTCAAAAGTTTGGGGTCGCTAAGATTTGTAACAGAAGACTCTTCAGCTCACAAAGGCTGCATTTATTTAATTAAAAATTTACAGTAAAATCATTAATATTGTGAAATAATATTACTATTTTAAATAACTCTTTTCGATTTGAATATATCGTAAAGTGTAATTTATTTCTGTGATGTAAAGCTATATTTTCAGCATCATTACTGCAGTCTTCAGTGTCACATGATCCTTCAGAAATCACTCTGATATTCTGATTTGCTGCTCAAGATACATTTCTGATTATTATTAATGTTGTGCTGCCAAATATTTTTGTGGAATCCTTGACAAATGTCATTTTCCAGAATGATTTGATGAATGGAATGTTCAAAAGATCAGCATTATTTGAAACAGAAATCTTTTGTAACACTACTAATTTCTTTGCAGTCTCTTTTCATCAGTTAAATGCATCATTACTAAACAAAAGTATACATTTCTGAACATCTGAACAGTATGTTGTGATTTTCTAGCATTTAGATGCGTTCTGCATCTAGATCATGCATTCTGATTCTGATCACTTCGTAAAGTAAGAGTATAGAGAGAATGACAGAAAAAGACATTAAAAGGATCTCCGGTTAGTTTGCCAAACTGGTCTAGATATGATGTCAATACCCCTTCTAAGTAAGGCGCTTAGTTAAAAATACATGAAACGCGTTCATGATTAAGAAAAATAAAAAAGCACGATCACTACTTTTTTCAGCTTTTCTGTACTATGGGCCGTTGATAGTTGATGACGCATGACGGTCCTGAGCACGGCAGAGCGCCAAACTAAAACGCGGGCAGTTCGACACACTCTTCTTCTACAGTTCCGTTGGACACACCTAGAGAGATAAAATGCCACACTGTGTTGCTGTTGGTTGTGATGCCCATTCGAAGACAAACGAGAGCGGTGATTTGACCTTCCACTGTTTTCCTAGTTCTGATGCAAAGAGAAGAAAACAATGGGAAGATGCTTGTGGGCGAGTGAAACTCCCCAATTACCCGCGGCTCTGTTCTCGACACTTTAGCCCTGATTCATTTGAGGATTTTGATCGCCGACAGCTGATGAACGAGCTCATGGGGGTTCGTGGTTACAGGCGAGTACTTAAACCGAATGCAATACCCACGATTTTTCCTCACAAGAATGCTAAACGTCCGCGTATTTCAAGTGTAAATCGTGAACAGAAACGGCTAAGGCAAGAGACGCTGGATAGCATGCTAAGTAGCACTAGCGCTTGTGTCTCCACTAGTTGTGCAGAGGAAATCATGGACCGTGTCGAACCAGACAACCATGCACTTATCGAGGCTGTAATGGAAGATAAAAGCGTCCAGTGTTCTCCGATTAAAGTTAATGCAGAGACTCAGACAGATTTCGGCCTATACCAGTTGGATGCAGCTGTACAGTGGCCAGCTGACGCACACTACCAGGCGGCGACCGACCATAGTAGTTACGCACGTAAACATGAGTTGGTAGTGGAGGATGACAACTCTCAAGATCTGTTCTTATCAGATAATGAACCTAGCGATCTGTCTCAGTCACAGCGTAGTCTATTTGATCCGGATTACACTGCAAGTGCATCAGAGTCCTCTCAAAGTGAAAGTACACAGGGCTCACGACCTTCAATTAATTCACATGTTGAAGGAATTAGCACTAGAGTTTTTCTAGTTTTTGAGGAGCAGTTACAGCAATTGCTTCGACATTGTTCAAAGTGTGGCTCCCTTATTGTTCAGGAAGATATGAGAGAGCTACACAATGATGGATCACAATTGACATTAGAACTCACATGCATTAATGGCTGCAGTTACAGATGGCAAAGTCAGCCTCCTGGAAAACACTGCAAAGGAATAGGAAACCTGCTCTTATCAGCGTCAGTCTTCTTCAGTGGGATCCATTTTGCGAAATTTGAGCACTTCTGTAACAATATGAACCTGAAGACAATAAGTGCTGATACATATGCAACACTGAGGAAGAGGTACATGTTTCCTGTGATTGAAAAAACATGGAATAAAGAGCAGAGTGCTGTGTTAACCACAATGACGAACCAGCAAGAAGTTGTGCTCTGTGGAGATGGCCGGTGTGACTCTCCTGGTCACTCAGCTAAATACTGCACGTACACCTTTATGGATGCACTGACTGAGAAGGTAGTGGACTTTAAAGTTGTAAGTTGCACCCAAGTGTCAAGCTCCAACACAATGGAGATCAAGGGTTTCAAAGATGCTCTACAAACAATTGAAGAGAATGGAGTTAAGGTGAGCACCATCTCCACTGACCGCCACCCTCAAATTGTGAAAGAAATGAGGGTAAACAATCCTGAAAAACATCATCAATTTGACCCATGGCATGTGGCCAAAGGCCTATCAAAAAAATTAGCGAAGGCAGCAAAGACAAAGGAATGTGAAGGCCTGGCAGAGTGGATAACATCCATCATAAATCATTTGTGGTGGTGTGCACAAACATGTGAGGGTAATGCTGAACTGTTGAGAGAGAAGTGGGTCTCCATAGTACACCATGTTACCAACAGTCATGATTGGCCTGGGAACAGGTACTACCACAAATGTCCACACGAGCCCCTTGACGAGGCAGTCCAAAGAGGAAAGCTGTGGCTGAAGCCGGGATCTGTTGCACACAACAGTCTTGTGAAGACTGTGACAGACAAGCGGCTTTTAAAAGACTTGGATCACTTAACGGAGCACGTCCACACAACAACACTAGAGGTATGATCAAGTATAGACATAAGATATTATAAGTAGGCATGATTTCCATTGCAGAGTGTAATTCAATTGTAATTGTTCTCATTTCAAATTATATTTTGTTTAAGGTGTATCACTCCATGTATCTGAAATACCTCCCAAAGAGAACGCATTTTGGATATGATGTGATGGTTCATGCCTCTATGCTTGCTGCCCTGGATCATAACAACAATGTGAACAAGGAACAGGTGAGTGATCATTCCAACTCATTGCACAGTATTTTGCATTGTGACATCAGTCTGTGGCCCCATTTACACGAAGGGAAGACGCAGATATTTCCCTGTGGTTTGGCCTCTCATTTACACGAATACACCGTTTTTATCACAGAAAACTATTATTTATAAAAACTCCGGCCAAAGTGGAGATTTCTGATAACGGCGGTTATGTGTTGTTGTGTCAACTAGGAGAAACAGGGTTTAAGGTACTCAAACGTCACATTACGCGCCAGAAAATGCTTAACGTCATGTGAGCGCCCTATGTTTGGGTAGTTGACGTGACGTGGCTTTTTCACCGTCACAGAAGATAAAAATATTTTTTCACATTTTCATCATTAAAGGGATAGTTCGCCCAAAAATTAAAATTCTGTCATCATTTACTCACCCTCAAGTTGTTTCAAACCTGTATGAATTTCTTTTTTCTGCTGAACACAAAAGAAGATATTTTGAAAAATGTCGGTAACCAGACAGTTGATGGACCCCATTGACTTCCATAGTATTTTGTTTTCCTACTATGGGGTCCATCAACTGTCTGGTTACCGACATTTTTCAAAATATCTTCTTTTGTGTTCAGCAGAAAAAAGAAATTCATACAGGTTTGAAACAACTTGAGGGTGAGTAAATGATTACAGTATTTTCATTTTTGGGCAGACTATCCCTTTAATAATACTGTAAATGATTACACATTTTCTTGTTTTACATGAATTTGTTGTTTTAATACCAAAGTTATTTTTTTACAACTTTGAGCCAAATCTCAAAATTGTCCGATGGTGTGACGGTAGACAAAATTATTTCATAAATATTTACTTTTATAAATAAAGAAAATAATGTTTTAAAATCTTAATGAATACTCCATGCATAATTGTGCAAGTGTCTATTTCACCAAGTGACCATCACTTTTCCTATACATACATTTCTTAAAGTTTGTCACAGAATGCAATATGCAATAACCTGATATTAAGTTATTTTGCCTTTTTTGTTTTTGAATAGGCTGTTTATCAAGATGGGGAGAGCGTGGGTGAACCCAAATTCAAAATCGCTTGGAGCAAAGTCCACAAGACCTTCAGAGCAAAACCTGTGATGACAGAAAAGGACTACAGCTACATGACTGCCATGATGGAAGATGTTCTCTCCTCTGATTTCGATCCAAACCAGGCAGTGGACATGAGTTTCAACCAAAGACACATCATGGCTCCACAGGTGACACTGTCAAGATCACAGATCATTTTGCAATCATTTCAGAATTCACGCTTTAAATAGCTGCGAATCTCTGGCACGTGTTTGTTTATTCAGTTATCAGTGATGTAGGAAAGCAAACCTGTATTTATAAATATCTAAACTTGTAAATATGTACATAACAACTGTGTTCAACAGTTTGATTTGGTGTGTCTTGGTATATTATATGTTGGTGTATAAACATCTAAATCTGTGAATATGTACATAACTGTGCTTTATTGTAGTATTGTGTGGACCTTGGAGGGAGGGGGAGCTACTGATTGATACACACACACCTGCTTTTGTATAGGGAATAAATTGTGATGGTCCCAAAGGAATTCTGGTCTTGAAAATTATTTCTCTTCATTTCACAGGAAACTTCTACTTTGAGTATGGGAAGTGTGCACTTTTGACACCTCTGATAATACACAATGAACACACCATTGTAGTTTAAATGCTCAGCTGCTTTAATTTTGAATTATTTTTAGCAGTTTGTTTTTTGCAAGTTCAGTCTATGCATAGTTAAAAATTCCTCCATGCCTCCTCTACTTCTCCCTGATTGTCTGCATGTTCAAATCCTGTATAGGCTCCACTTGGTTCGGGATAGACATTTCTTATTTTGTTCACTGCACATGAGGGAATGATTCTGCGGACTCTTCTCCCCAGCCAGCCATGCATCCACCATGTAAACTGGCGATAGGAAGAATATCTGTAAGACCTAAAGCCAAAATTTTACACTAAATGTTATAAAAGGGTGAATCAAGGTTTGCCTCAAGCCAATACATGCCAGCCAATAATGTTTGCGCTGTATTATTGTCTAATGCTTTATTACTGGAAAAACTTTCAGTGTTGGCCAAACTATGTAAGGTATTATGTATAGCGAGGCGGTTTATAGCGAATAACAACCCCGACGCGAAGCGGAGCTTGAATCAGCCTGAAGGGGTTGTTATTCGCAAATTATAACAACCGCCTCGCTATACATAATCCCGCTTATTACATGGCTACCTACAAAATAAATAAATAATTTGACACAAATTATAAATTTAAACGGGAGTTTATTGATTTAAAACGATTGCATTGCTTCCGCAAAAGAAAATAGTCCGTTCCGCGTCCATAGCAATGTGCTGTTTTCATGGCAATGGTGTGTTATACTTCGCAGCGGTCTGTTATCAAGAAATAACATGTTATATAATTCTAAACAAATATGTTCATGTTAGACCTGCCTGTTAGTAACTGCATCGCGGCTGGGTAAACCAGCGCTCCATCTGTCATGGAGACTGACGAGGGCAGCCCACAGTACATCTGGATTGAGACAAACTGCCTCAAAATTAGGATGGGCAATGATGCATGGTAAATCTGCAAACAAGTACCCTGTTCTTAGGCTATAATATGCATTTACTGTGGTAGATTACTTCAAAATTCTTCAGGCCAATATAGCTTCCCTAGCTAGCTAGCTGCTACCTTACCCTGGACTGCTGCTGATATGAAGTGGAGTTCCTTACAGCAAACACTCTCCCTCTCAGTAAGCATCGGTAAACAATTGCCACAACCACACCAATGCGTGTGCCCTACTCTCTCTTCCTGCTCATCCTCACCTACGGCTATGAGATTATTATCATCCTGTGAACCTTCCTCCGTATTTGCGACACGTTCAGGCTCAAACTGAAAAGGGTGAACGGCAGACATTTCGCTTACGCGCCTTGTGTTTGTAGCGCGCTGGGCCTGGGACCATTCTACGTCACGGCCCAGAATGCAATGGGTAAAAACAACAATGGCGGCTTACAGGTAAAAACTTTATTTAAAAATATCTCGCTACAACGTAAACATCGGGTGTGTTATTATATCACGTTTGTGGCGCAAATGGTATCGCTAACCCAATAAGGCTAAGTTGTCAAACTAACCGGAGATCCCTTTAAAAGAGAGATAAAGCAGTGTGAAAGAGGATGTGAGATTCCCGATCGCACGCACACACACACACACACACCCGTGTTATCATCCTAAATGGCTCCAAATTCAATTAAAAAGAAGAACTGCCAATTAGAGGTGTGTTATGATCCGAGAACAATGAAATAACCTGTGATTCATCAGCTGGAGCTCCCGGAAGGACTCATCCATTCACACACACACCTGAACAAACATATGCATGTCTGCAAACACACTCGCTTGGCATTTACCTCTTTCTCAGCCGAGTCAGCCAGCCTGCGGCAAGAACACAGCGAGAAAACACACACACACACACATACACACACATACATGTTAGTAAACCAGACGGATATAAACTCAGACAGACTCGACTTCCCATTTCTGAAATGTGAAATATTTGGTGCAGTGTTGTATTGGAATCATTCTTAAATTACCCACAATGCATCTGCATGAAGAAAGAGAGGCCCAATGACAGACTGAAGATCATTCTCGCATCAATAAGGCAAAAGAGAGTTCAATCTGTGACCGGATGGGGTCAGTACATTTTTATTCTTTCTTTTTTTTTCTAAAAAAAAAATAAAAACTTATTCAGCAAGGATGTCTTAAATTGTTAAGAAGTGATAGCAAAGATTTATATTGTTAGAAAAGATTTACATTTTGAATAAATGCTGTTATTTTTTAACTTAACTTTTATTGCAGTTTACCCAAAAATATTTGGCAGCACAACTGTTGCCGACATTGAAAATTCTAATAATAACTCAGCATATCAGACTAATTTCTGAAGGATCATGTGACACTGAAGACTGGAGGAATGGCTGATGGAAATTCAGCTTTGATCACAGGATTAAATTAGATTTGAATGTATATAAAATATAAAAAATTTATTTTACATCATCATAATATTTTACAATATTAAATTTTTTCAATGTATTTTCAATGTAAATCGTTCTGATCCCAAACTTTTGACTGTGTTTGTGTGTGTGTGTGTGTGTGTGTGTGTGTGTGTGTGTGTGTGTATATATATATATATATAATAAACTGAGAAAAATACAAATAAAAGCTCTTTCAAAATGAAATAGTAAAAACTATTTTATTTAAAATTAAACTTAAAATAATTTTGGAAAAAAAAATATTTTAAAAACTTGAAATACAGAGTGTTCTAAAATGGATATTGAAAAGAAAATGAATAAAATGATTAAAATCACATACAAAATTTTGACTAAAACATCATGTAAAATTTTTTATAATAATAATAAACTGGAACTGGAACTGGAAGAAAAAGCTCATTTGAGAGCGCTGGAAGTGGACTGAGGCTGGCTTGAATTGGTGGTGGCTGGTTTAGGTTGGTTCAGGCCGGGTTTAGCTGGTGGAGGTTGACGTGTCGTAGAGTGACATGGGAAGTAATTACTGACGAGACTCTGGC
Source organism: Carassius carassius (assembly GCF_963082965.1). NCBI lineage: Eukaryota > Metazoa > Chordata > Actinopteri > Cypriniformes > Cyprinidae > Carassius > Carassius carassius. Next base: position 46,823,580 of record NC_081755.1, on the reverse strand, counting down.
GAGGCCTCGGGCTGGAAGCTGTGAACCTGTCGACTGCCTCGCTCACCGAGGAACACTGGATGTGCCCTGCAGCTAACGTCTGTCTGTCTGTGTCACACACACACACACACACACACAGGGCTCTTCTGCAGTTCAGCACATCATTCTCATGTTTCTCGACTTCTCAAAGAACTCCTCACCCAAATCTACAGCTGCAAGATCACTCCACACTTCTTCTCAAAAGATTGTTTGTGTGGTCTATTGACAGTGTTAATCACTGAAAAAAAAATGGTGTAAGAAACCACTGTCAATCAGAAATCGCTAGTAAATTTCACAAACAGGACATGGCAAGAAATACATTAAATAAAAAATGTTAAGTATTTTATCATAAAACATATTTCAGTAATCTTTCTTTTAATTACAGCTTCAAAAAAAAACATCAAGTGTAACAAATATTCCATGAGAAGCAGAATTATTATGTTAACTAAAACTAAAACCATTTAACATAGTTTAAATAAAATCTGAAATATAAAAAACACATTTTAATTGTCTTTTTTTTCTTTTAGTTTAATTACAAAATATGAATAATTTAAAATATCTAATAAATATATATGAAACTAAATAAAAATGTAAATATAGACAACAATCTTTATTTATTTTTTTACTTTCGTTGTGTGTTTTTGTCATTTTTGTCTGTCTAGTGCTGTCTGCGAACTCTCTCTCAGGTGTAAGAGCCTGCGGTCCAGCGCTCCATCAGGACAGAGATGTCTATTTCAGGAGTTAATGTCTGATGCTGGGATCTGTCTGAATGTTTCCAGCATTCTCTGTCCGTCTGTGAAGATTAAATATGTGTGTCTGCACTGCCTGCGCATCAATTGAATACATTAATGATTAATCAAATTGAAATGTAATTAATCAAATTAATCATCGATCACTGGTGTCTTTTATATTTATCTTTTATTTCTGTTGCAAAAGTATAAAGTCATTGAAATTATAGTGAAAACATTCTCCAACCTATTGGACCTGTCTAATAATAATATTAATAATAATTGTGTATAATTCAAGATTTAATTATATTTAAATAATTAATACTTTATCAACTTTTTATGTAATGGTTAAAACGAATAATAATAATGTATTAAACTTAATTAATTTAGTGTAATTAACTACAACTGGTGTCTTATATTTCATTTCTGTTGTATTGATAATAATATGCTATTCAAATTGTTAAAATCTTTTTCTGACTTGTCTAATTATTAAAACTGAATCATCATCATCATCATCATCGTCATAATAATAATAATAATAATAATATCAATAAATTAATTATAAATAATACATTTCATTTAAAATAATAATCCATAGTTAAAATTAGTAATTGCATTAATAATTAATCAAACGGTATTATTAATTCAGTGTTATTAATATAATTAATTAAAGATCATTGGTGTCTTGTCTTTCAAATGAGTAAAATCCCTCTCAGATCTATTGAACTTGTATAATAATTTGAATTTAAACATTAATAATATTATTATTATTATTATTAACAACAACAATACTACTACTAATACTCATCATCATCTATATATGTATTTAAATTATTATTAGAAGGGTACATTGCTAAAGTGAATTTGTTCAAATGCACAATTTTACACCAATTCTTTTACACACATAAATGATTTCCCTCAGCTTGGTTTTGGACAGAAGTGTCTGCTAAATGCATGAATGTAAATGCTTTTTAAATGTGGTTTTGTCGTCCATCTAAACACACTCAGTGTAACTCCAGCGGCGTTGTGTCTCTGTGGATGTGTGAGAAACAGACAAGTGATCACAGACACTAATTACAGACGTGTTACAAGTGAGCTCAAGTGTCTCTCATCTATTAATGCCATTAATTAACCGTCTCAAACGAAATTCAGCAATGATTCATTTCAGATCTGATCATGAACCATCTATTGTATCTCTGTCTAGCTCTCTGTTTGCATTCCCCATCATCAATGCCAGTTTCTCAGCTGGCACATCTTTTATATTGGTTTTATTTATTTATTTATTTTATAATGATCCATTATAATTTATTAATAATCATCATCATCATAATACAAAATTGAATTTATTTGTTAATAATAATTATTATTATATTAAATAATCGATGGGTGATGACAAAAAAAATACGTTACTTGCATTATGATAACGCTTTACCATAGACATATTTTATTTATTTATTTATTTTTAATTTATTTCGTTTGGGTTATTTTAGTGCTTCAATTTAAAGCACTGTAAACAAAAATGAGAAACGTTGCTTGGCAACTAGTAGAAATTTATATATATATATATACTTACATATATATTTTAAATATGTTACATTTTCTTTCATTTAATGTAAAAAAAAAATGAAATAAAATAAAATAAAGTAACAAATGAAATAAGTTTTTATGAGGCCTCATCAGCAACTTCAAAGAGGGCGACAAAAAAAAGGCTTCAAATTATTTCAAATATACTAAAATAGGCTAAAACAAGCAGAAATATGTAAACTTTACAGGCAGACGTTATATTGCTTATTGTGTTCCCTAAACAACTAACACTGTTATTTCCTAGGTCTTGGGAAACTTGATATATATAGGAATAAAAAAAAAAGTTTTTTTTCTAGAAATTAATAAAGTCTTAGGTTGTTTGAAAATACTGCAACAATAAAAAACACAATGCGAGTTCAGATGCTGCCTTAAATTTTTAATCGGAAACAAACTGGTGCCGAAGTTCACCACACATTTACACGCACTCAGAATTCAATTACAGATGAGAAATTTGGATCAGAAAAACTCTGAAAATTATCAAAAGTCAATTACAAATGACAGAAATGAAGACAACGTAACATAACACAAACGAAGACGCTGTTATAAACACATCTGCCTGTCAGAAGCAGCAAAAATAAAGCAAATACACTCCCAGGAAAACATTAAAGGCACTAATATGGACACTTTAGATACCAATTTAGTCTATAAGATTTTAATATGCATCTTTTAGGGATAAAATAAGGAACAAAAATTGTACAGTTTGAAAAGATACTTCCACAGTCACAGCTTTTATACCTTTTTGTCTGAGAGGATCAGAGACTGAGAATGAGAGACTTACAGAGAGACAGAGAGGGAACAGTGTGATCTCTGATAAAGACTGATCTGAGGTCAGACGTGTCGTGAACAAGAGATAACAGCAAATAAATGATCAACTGTACTCACAGCCTCAGTGTGTGTGTGTGTGGCTGCGTTACTAGATTTCTATTCAGCAGCAGCATTGCATCACTTATGTGTGTGTGTGTGTGTGTGTGTGTGTGTGTGTGTGTGTGTGTGTGTGTGTGCGTACACTACAAAAGTTGAAACAATTAAGAATTTCTTTTCTATGTTTTTGAAAGAAAGAAATGTCTCTGCTGCTTATAAAAAACTGCATCTATTTAATTCAAATAAAATAAAAATACAGCAACAATTTAAAATACCAATATTGATATGAATATAATGTGAAAAGTAATTTATTTCTGTGATGCAAATCTGAATTTTCAGCATTATAAATATAATTTGATAATAATCAGAAAGTTTCTTGAGCTGCAAATCAGCATATTAGACTTTTTTGTTTTGTTTTGTTTTTTTCTGAAGGATCATGTGACGCTGAAGACTGGAGCAATAATGCTGAAAATTCAGCTTTGATCACAGGAATAAATTACATTTTACAATATAGACACATAGAAAACAGTTCTTTTCAATTGTAATAATCTTTCACAATTTGTATTGCATTCCAAAGAAATAAATGCAGCCTCTGAGCATAAGACACTTATTTATTCCTTAACTATTCCAGAATTTTCTTGAAAGCGAATCCTGATGGAAACACTATTGTGTGACCTCACTGAAACTATAAACCAGGAGAATCTGTGGATGCACACGCACACACACGTCCAAAACCCCTCTGCCCTTCAGCGGATTGGGGTGAGGAACAGTCTCAGCGTTTTATGAATTTTCATGACCAGCGAGTGGCGAGGCTCATTTGGGGCGTCTGTGATTGACAGACGCGGGACTAGAGCATATTGAGCTTGATTGCGGGCAGGAAAACCTTTCAGCGGATGAATATTCATCAGCACCTGTCGGAACGCCGCTCAAACAATACCTGGAACAGAGCTGGAGATTTTCCCTGTTAGCTGTGAGAGTCACATCAGAGGAATGATTTCAGCCCAAGTCGAGTGCTGATTTCTCTCTGTTAGCTTTGAGAACTCATATGTGCTGAAGCATATTTCCACCATTTAAGAAGAAAAAGTGCTTTGGTATGTTATAATTGTGAGATACGTTATGACAAGTCAATTATGAGATAAAGTCAAAACTGATTTTAGAAGCTCAAATTATAACATACTGAGTCATTATAATGAGATCAAGTCAAAAATTATGACCAGACTCATAATTATAATTATAACATAAGTAATAAATGTTATAACATAATTATAACATAAGTTGAAATCGAATTTCAAAGTTGAAATTATGCCATACTAAGTCAAAATTATGAAATAAAGTCAAAATTACAGCATAAGCATCAAATTAGATAAAAAGTCAATATTTTCTTAAAAGTTGAAGTGACATACAGTCATAGTTTTGAGATTAAAGTCTAAATTATTACATAAAAAAGTGCTTTGGTAAGTCATAATTACGAGATAAAAGTCTAAATTGTTCTTAAAAAAATAATTATGAAGTCAAAATGATGAGATAAGGTCAAAAGCATAAAAAGTAAACAATGAGATAATAAGAAATTGACTTAAATTCAAATTACAACATGCTGAATCATAATGAGAAAGTCAAAAATAGTGCATAAAAATTCAAGTCAAAATCACCTTTCAAAAGATGAAAATATGACGAACTAAAATATAATTATAAGATAAAGTCAAAATTATGATAAAAAAGTAAAATATGTCCAGTTCAAATTGACTTTTAAAAGTTGAAATTATGACAATAATGGCATAATAACAATTATGACAACATAATGACAATTATGACAAAATTATGAAAAAGTCACGATTATGAGATAAAATGTCGAAATTGACTTTAAGTCAATTGACATACTAAGTTTGAGATTAAAAGGAGTTTCCAACATTTGAATACAGAAACAGAATCTAAAAGTTGAAAAAAAAAATATATATATATATATCAAATATCAAAAGGATTTCATAGGGCCTTAAATATCAAACCATAGGATTTTGTGTTCATTTACATCAGTGTCTATTACAATAATGAGCTGAAAGCTGAAAGGTCACATGGTCATCATGGAAAGTCACATGCATCCAAAGGTCATCTTTTTAAACATGAGATTCTGACAGACAGACACTAGTTGGGGCATATAAAAAACACTAAGCTGTCGGAACACCAATCAAGTAAACAACAAACTAAAATTTGTTTCATTTACAGTTTGTTTTGACCAAAATAAGTTGCAAACTGACTAGACTTTATGCTGATCGGCTACACTGATGGATGCTGATAGACTGCCAATGCATTTCTCTCTCTCACAGGCGTAGCTTCATTATGTGTGGACTGTGAGTCATTTTCAGAGCAGGTGAGTTAACAGTGATCTTTTCTCTCTTCAGGAGCCGTCTGAAGTGAACGGCAGAGTCATACGTGCTTCACACGCATGTTACGCTGATCACAGCTGTCTGAACACATGCGGTAAGAAATAAAAAAAAAAATATATAATTTTCCTGATTTTAATTAAAAAAAATATATATTGCATTGGGTAATTTGAAGTAACTGTAAAAGTGTTATTTTTTAATATTATATACAATAATAAAAAAAAAAACATAAGGATCAACAATTAGAATAATTTAATTACAACCTCAAATTATGGGCTATATAATGATTTGTAAGCAAAATTAATAAAGTAAGCTACTTGTAAATGACATCTTAAGTTCTTCTCACATCACTCATGTTTTGCTTTTTAATCTACTAATATTAACCGGGCTGTATGAAGTTAGCATAATCTCAGTTTCCATAACAACAACTTCAACACCTGCTCCACATCTGTCATTAAAACAGCATTTTTACTAGTCAAGTGAGCACTACGAGAGTTTCCACAGGCAGATGAGGCTTCCCAATTTGCATGCTATGAAAAATTAGTTCAAGGCTACAACTAACAAACACAAACACACGAATTGAGATAAGTCTGAGAGGCTGGGTAGATCTATAGCTGTGAGTTCAGTCGATTCACATATGGGTCTGGACTCAAAACTGAAAAGAGATAATTAAGAGATTACCTGGTCAGTTAGTAGTTTAGTGCCTCATCGACAAATGATGGCCCAGGTGTTGTACTCGCTCTCTTGAGCACCTGACACCGATTGTCCGATTGACCTCTTTGTAGAAATTTTTTTTTTCTTACCTCTGTTTTGCTGTCCCTGTTAGAAAAAGAAAAGAGTTTTGAAGCTGGGATGCTGGTTTGGGCTTGCTTATGCTGGTCCTTTGCTGGTTTATGCTGGTCCTTTGCTGGTTTATGCTGGTCCTTTGCTGGTTTATGCTGGTCCTTTGCTGGTTTAAGCTGGTCCTTTGCTGGTTTATGCTGGTCCTTTGCTGGTTTAAGCTGGTCCTTTGCTGGTTTAAGCTAGTCCTTTGCTGGTTTATGCTGGTCCTTTGCTGGTTTATGCTGGTCCTTTGCTGGTTTAAGATGGTCCTTTGCTGGTTTAAGCTGGTCCTTTGCTGGTTTATGCTGTTCCTTTGCTGGTTTAAGCTGGTCCTTTGCTGGTTTATGCTGGTCCTTTGCTGGTTTAAGCTGGTCCTTTGCTGGTTTAAGCTGGTCCTTTGCTGGTTTATGCTGGTCCTTTGCTGGTTTAAGCTGGTCCTTTGCTGGTTTAAGCTGGTCATTAGCTGGTCATGTGCTGGTCCTAAACTGGTCTCACCAACTTAAGACCAGCACATGACCAACATAAACCAGCAAAGAACCAGCTTAAACCAGCAACCCAGCTTCAAAACATACCTAACCAGCATACGCTGTTTTTTTCAGTAGGGGTGTATGGTCTTTTCATCATCACCACAAACTCACAACTCTTATGTGATTATATGCATGTGCGAGATCTTCTAACGCTGGGGCAAGCGAGTGAAATTTTCAGACACCCCAAGGAACAGAACATGATATCATGCAGTATTGCTTCATTAAATGAGAATTCATCAAACTATAACATGTACAAATTGATTTCTTTGTCAGTTGTTCATGTAAATAGTAGCCTACCCAGGTAACAATATTTGGTTCCCAGAACATTAGTTTTTATGGTTTGTTTTTTGCCAGGAAAGTTTTCTTAATTTTCCCATAACATTAGTTTTTGGGTTTGTAGAACGTTATTCTAACATTCTCCTAACATTCCCAAATGTTATTCTAACTTTAGTTTTTGGTTCCCAAAAAATAACCGAACAGGAACCAAAAACTAACGTTAGGGGAACATTCTGTGTTTGCTGGGCTAGGAAAGCAATATGGATTTAAAAATTATTTTTTAATGGAGAAATTAAATCAGCTTAGATTTAGTTTGAATGAAGGCAACTGACAAATAAACATAAACCTGCCCAAAGTTATATTGGCGGCATTTTCTCTCACACTGCAGTGAAACTTTGCTTTTAAAAGCCACATGAAACGCATCAATTTTTCAAAGCTAACCCGTCTCAGAGTGACCAGTGCTGGAGGATATATCAGCAAGTCGTTCCTCCAGCTAATGAAGTGATAACGGAAAGCTTGGGAATGAATAGTCCTGCGTTTAATGAATGGTGCCCTTTGTGCAGATGGGGGGCGTTCGAGCCCTTGATCACAAGCAGCACGCTTGTTTTTTCTCCCAGCGGGCGTCATGGCAACCTGCCGATGAATAAAGGTGCCCTCTCTGATTGAGAGAGAGAGACAGAGGTGATGTCGTTATTGTTTCCACTGTGAGGCCATCATTTGAAATCATTAGTGATGGGGTCAGCGCTGACAGACCCCGTGCTCGGTTCACCTTGAGTGGGAGAGATCGAGAGGGACCCTGGTGACCAGGAAGGGTTTACGGCGGGGGGAAATGGATTTTTCACCACCTCAATCTCCCATCTCTCTTTCTGTATTCCGGTCAGTGGGCGCCCGGGGGGCTGTAACCCTGAGAATCAGCATTAGGAGCTCCAAAGTCACCATTAATATAAAGCACTGGGGCGTATCCTAACCCCGACACCGCGCCAGCCTCTAGGGTTTCCTGCGGGATGGGGGGGGGGAAAGGGAGCTTTGCTGAAATCCCTCAGACAAACTTTTAAAAAGTGACCCCTGCTCAAAGTCAGTCTGTCAGCTGGCTGTTTCTCAAGTGTGACGTGCAGGGGCTTGAAAAGACATGTCTCCTCTTTTATTTTCTACAAGTTTGATGCCGGTAGATACCAGACCGCTAAGTTTTGTGTTTTGAGTTCATTTTGGTCTTTTCAATTCTCTGAGTTGGATTTTGGTCTTTCATAACATGTCTTCCTTCAGACTAGTTAGAAAAAACACCCTAAATACACGTTTAAGTGTTTATTTTACACTTTATCTATGTGCATACATAACCTTTGATTAAAATAAATGTCTTTAAAGATGTTTTATCATAATGCGCCAGTAATTAGATTATTTGCATATGTAGAAGCAACAAGTCTTACTGTGATTAATTAATTAGAGAATTATGGTGAAATCTATTAGTTTCCATATTCAGTGGTGCTATCTTGCCTTAAGATGTCTAACAGCCTCTAATATATAACATTTTTGTTTTGTCAGATCAATAAAATATTAATTTCTAATCCAATTACACTGGCAAAATATTGTGGAACGAGCAGCAAGTCCTCCACATCGGTTTATTCTGAAACCCTCGACACGTCCTTTAACTTTCTGTGGAAGTCTGTGACTCAGAGATGTTTGGTCAGCTTCTGTCTGCCGTCTCCTGAACCCAGAGCACCTCTCATCCTGTGTGAGTGTTTGATAACCTTGAGAGACAAAGAAAGGCCTCAGAAAGCAGCAGGAGGAACTCTGAGTGGATTCTGCCTTTAGCTGAGAGGAAAACACACAAAACGAGAGGGGATGAATAAAGGGGCTGACTTCACAGGAACTTGCTGCACACACAAATATCATGATGCAATTTTAACACAAGCTCCCAAAAAGCTCAAGAGCTAGAAAGATTTCAGCAGGATACTTAATCAGAACTTTTTTGAACAAAAAAAGGCACACAAATATCAAATTTGACTCTAATTTACACCATCAAAGCGAACAGATGATGTTCATTTTCATTTTTGCCTCAATTCCCCTCATGGAAACTATCTCCAAAAGCAGTGTTTTTCAGTCAGATAAAGCAGTGTTTCAAAGCGCAGCAGGACTCAAGGTCAGCGGCAAAGGCAAAGAGAAATGACTGCGAGGATGTGCCCACCGGGAAAACTCATCTGAGCGCTTGTTGTTCTTCATTGTAGATCCCGAAGGGAAAACGCGAATAGAAAACACTCTCTCTCTCTGGACTGAACATGTGCTCTTTATCCTGACACAGTGACTTTATTGAAAGCCTTTGAAATCTGCTTTCTTCTGCTAATAAAAGAACACAATATGAAAACACAGTGGTGTGAATGTGTGCATTTGCAAAGCGCGACGTGGAAAGAGAACAGTTAGCAGGATGATGCGGGACTGAAGCTCAGTTTACTCAGCAGACTGAATGTTGTTTTCATTGTTTTCATGTTAAAGAGAGCTGAATGCTGCTTAATTACTCACTGGAGGAAACCTGAACACAAGTGTTTTGTTCCTAACAAAAACTGAGACCAGATGCATATTTCAAAAGTATGTAATGTGCTAATGCATAACTAACACAATGAATAACTAATCATTAATTTGAATTATCATACCCACTGTGTAGTAATGACCTCAACTCGAATCAATTTTTTTTTATATGCATGTTGGCAATAAATAAATGAACCTAAATAAATGTGTGTGTGTGTGTGTGTGTGTGTGTGTGTGTGTGTGTGTGTGTGTGTGTTTATTTATTTATGTGTGTATGAAATACAATATATACATACATATGCATGTTTCAGGGCTAAAACCTCAAGAGATGTTCTATTGTTGTTTTTTTTTATCATTTTGCTAAGTAACAAATTTAAATCACACAATTCATAGACATTATGCTTTACTGAGGTACATATATTTAGGTTTTGCACTAACATCAGACATTTGCTATAATCTAATCTTTTGGTTTGTGTCCAGCAAATTCCAAATAAAATAACAAAACAATAAAATAGAGATGAAGCAAAAAAAAAAAATACGCATCACCACATGGTTACTTGATATACACTGAACAAAATTATAAATGCAACACATGAGCTTTTTTCATGAGCTGAACTCAAGACTTTTTCTGTGTACACAAAAGGCCTATTTCTTTCAAATATTGTTCACAAATCTGTCTAAATCTGTGTAAGTGAGCACTTCTCCTATGTTGGATGAATGGCACAACAATGGGCCTCACGATCTGGTCACAGTATCACTGTGCATTCAAAATGCCAATAAAATGCACCTGTTTTTGTTGTCCATAGCATATGCCTGCCCCACCATAACCCCACCACCACCAGAACATTGACATCAGTTATGTCACCCAACCACTCACCATTTGTCTCACTCAACCACTTAGCATTTGCCCACTCAAGTATGTTACGACGACGAACTGCAGTCAGGTTGAGACCCCGATGAGGACAAGGAGCATGCAGATGAGCTTCCCTGAGATGGTTTCTGAAAGTTTGTGCAGAAAATATTTGGTTATGGAAACCGATTGTTGCAGCAACTGTCTGGGTGGCTAGTCTCAGACGATCTTGGAGGTAAAGATACTGGATGTGGAGGTCCTGGGCTGGTGTGGTTACACATGTTATGCGGTTGTGAGGCCAGTTGGATGTACTGCCAAAATCTCTGAAACAACTTTGGAGACAGCTTATGGTAGAGAAATGAACATTCAATTCACGGGCAAAAGCTCTGGTGGACATTCCTGCAGTCAGCATGCCAATTGCACACTCCCTCAAAACTTGAGACATCCGTGGCATTGTGCTGTGTGATAAAAGGCCAGCCTAAGGCACACCTGTGCAATAATCATGCTGTCTAATCAGCATCTTGATATGCCACACCTGTCACGGCAGGGTTCCAATGAGGCACGGAGATAGAACCAATTGCGAGTAAGTCTTTTATTAAGGGGTAATCCAAACAGCATAAACAGTCCAGGCAGGGGTCAATAGGAAACATCCATCCAAAACATAAACTAAACAAGAAGACAAGGCAAGGGCACGAACTGACGGACATGAATAAACAACGACTCCGTGACCCATACTAAGACAGACCGGGTTATATACACAAAAGGATAATGGGGAAACAGGAGACAGGTGGGGAACAATCAATTAACTAAACAAGGAGGAAGGTGACCAAATAAGGAGACAGGAAGTGATAATATGATAAACACCGTGGGAACTGAGGACACCTAGTGGAACCCCAGGGAACACAACCCAGACACTGTGACAGTACCCGCCTTCTACGGAGCGGCTCCCAGACGCTCCAAGACAGACACAAAACAGAGACCAGGAGGGAGGTGGACAGGTGGAGGCTCAGGGGGAGGGACGGAGGGCCAGAAAAGAAAAACATGGGGAACAGGCACCAGAATGTAAACACAACACAGAAAGACCAGGAGGGAGGAGGACAGGAGGAGGTTCAGGGGGAGGGACGGAGGGCCAGACTGACAGAAAGGAACAGGGACAGACATTAACACAAAAACCAAAGGAAAAAACAACATGAAGCCCCCCAGGGTGGAGCAGAAGACCACCACACCCTTGTGGTCAAGGCCAGAGCCCTCCAGGGCGGAGCGGAAGACCACCACAACCGTGTAGTCAGGGCAAGCGCCCCCCAGGGCGGAGCGGAAAACCACCATGTCCGTGTGGTCAGAGCGGAAGCCCCCCAGGGCGGAGCGGAAGACCACCATGTCCATGTGGTCAGAGCGGAAGCCCCCCAGGGCGGAGCAGAAGACCACCACAACCTTGTGGTCGAGGCCAGAGTTCCCCAGGGCGGAGCAGAAGACCACCACCACCACCATGTGGTCAGGGCGGAAGGCCCCCAGGACGGAGCAGAAGACCACCACCCCCCTGTGGTCAAAGCAGAAGCCCTCCAGGGCGGAGCAGAAGACCACCACATCCCTGTGGTCGTTGCACAAAGCCCCCAGGGCGGATCAGAAGCCCACCACTTCCGTGCGGCCGGATCAACGGGAGGACGAGACTCTGGTAATTCCATGGTGTCTCTACTGGACTCCAGAAGATCGGTGCTGGCCTGACACTGCTCATGAAGACCATTGGTGACTTGCATTTGCTCATGAAGATCAATGGTGACTTGACTCAGTCCTTGAAGATCACCGGTGACTTGACTTGACTCTGAAAGGTCAACGGTGACTAGCCCTAACTCTGGAGCATCAGCGGTGACTAGCCCTGACTCTGGAGGGTTAACAGTGACTAGCCTTGACTCTGGAGGGTCATCTGAAACCCGACTCGACTCTGGAGGGTCATCAATGACTAGCCCTGACTCTGGAAGGTCATCGGTGACTAGCCCTGACTCTGGAAGGTCATCGGTGACTAGCCCTGACTCTGGAAGGTCGTCGGTGACTAGCCCTGACTCAGGAAGGTCGTCGGTGACTAGCCCTGACTCTGGAGGGTCGTCGGTGACTAGCCCTGACTCTGGAGGGTCGTCGGTGACTAGCCCTGACTCTGGAGGGTCGTCGGTGACTAGCCCTGACTCTGGAGGGTCGTCGGTGACTAGCCCTGACTCTGGAGGGTCGTCGGTGACTAGCCCTGACTCTGGAGGGTCGTCGGTGACTAGCCCTGACTCTGGAGGGTCGTCGGTGACTAGCCCTGACTCTGGAGGGTCGTCGGTGACTAGCCCTGACTCTGGAGGGTCGTCGGTGACTAGCCCTGACTCTGGAGGGTCGTCGGTGACTAGCCCTGACTCTGGAAGGTCATCGGTGATAAGCCCTAACTCTGGAAGGTCATCGGTGATAAGCCCTAACTCTGGAGAGTTCCCTGGCACCTGACTCGACTCTGGAGGATCAGCGGTGACTAGCCCTGACTCTGGAGGATCAGTGGTGACTAGCCCTGACTCTGGAGGATCAGCGGTGACTGGCACCTGACTCGACTCCGGAGGATCCACTGGCACCTGACTCGACTCCGGAGGGTCCACGGGCACCTGACTCGACTCCGGAGGGTCCACGGGCACCTGACTCGACTCCGGAGGGTCCACGGGCACCTGACTCGACTCCGGAGGGTCCACGGGCACCTGACTCGACTCCGGAGGGTCCACTGGCACCTGACTCGACTCCGGAGGGTCCACTGGCACCTGACTCGACTCCGGAGGGTCCACTGGCACCTGACTCGACTCCGGAGGGTCCACTGGCACCTGACTCGACTCCGGAGGGTCCACTGGAGGGTCCACTGGCACCTGACTCGACTCCGGAGGGTCCACTGGCACCTGACTCGACTCCGGAGGGTCCACGGGCACCTGACTCGACTCCGGAGGGTCCACGGGCACCTGACTCGACTCCGGAGGGTCAGCTGAGACTCTCATCCTGTGCAGCGGCGCTGGGCAAGCAGCCATCTTGGGCCATGACTCTGGACAGGCGGCCATCTTGTACTGTGGTGCTGGTCTGGCGGCCATCTGGGGTTGTGGTGCCGGACTGGCGGCCATCTTGTACTGTGGCGCTGGACCGGTGGCCAATTTGGGCATTGGCGCTGGGTTAGCGGCCATCTTGTGCTGTGGCGTTAGGCTGACGGCCATCTTGGGCTGTGGCACTGAACCGTTGGCCAAAGTGGGCATTGGCGCTGGGCTGGCGGCCATTTTGTACTGTGGCGCTGGACTGGTGGCCAATTTGGGCATTGGCGCTGGGTTGGCGGCCATCTTGGGCTGTGGCGCTGGAACGGTGGCCAATTTGGGCATTGGCGCTGGGTTGGCGGCCATCTTGGGCTGTGATGCTGGAACGGTGGCCAATTTGGGCATTGGCGCTGGGTTAGCGGCCATCTTGTGCTGTGGCGCTTGGCTGGTAGCCATCCTGGGCAGTGATGCTGGACTGGCGGCCATCTTGGATGGTGGCGCTTGGCTGGTAGCCATCCTGGGCAGTGGTGCTGGACTGGAGGCCATCTTGGGTTGTGGCGCTGGAACGGTGGCCAATTTGTGCATTGGCGCTGGGTTAGCGGCCATCTTGTGCTGTGGCGCTTGGCTGGTAGCCATCCTGGGCAGTGGTGCTGGACTGGCGGTCATCTTGGGTTGTGGCGCTTGGCTGGTTGCAATCCTGGGCAGTGGTGCTGGGCTGACGACCACCCCGCCGGAAGAGACAGAAGTGGCTGGGGCATCCCACCGAAGCCGATGCTGCAGGTAGCGCACAAATTCCCAGAATTCCAGTGTCTCTAACTGCGCCATCTCCTCCTGAGACACTGGATCATCCAGCCCGCCATTGAAATAGTCCTTGAGGGCCGCATCATTGTAGCCCATGCCCTCGGCCAGGGACCAGAACACCTGAGCCAGGGCACCCACTTCATTTCCCTCTTGGCGGAGGGCGATCAACCGAAGATACTTGGCTCGCCGCTCCGCCATCTTGGCTGGGGAACGGAAAGACGACATACCGTTGGTTCCTAGAAGGACGGAGTCGTTCTGTCACGGCAGGGTTCCAATGAGGCACGGAGATAGAACCAATTGCGAGTAAGTATTTTATTAAGGGGTAATCCAAACAGCATAAACAGTCCAGGCAGGGGTCAATAGGAAACATCCATCCAAAACATAAACTAAACAAGAAGACAAGGCAAGGGCACGAACTGACGGACATGAATAAACAACGACTCCGTGACCCATACTAAGACAGACCGGGTTATATACACAAAAGGATAATGGGGAAACAGGAGACAGGTGGGGAACAATCAATTAACTAAACAAGGAGGAAGGTGACCAAATAAGGAGACAGGAAGTGATAATATGATAAACACCGTGGGAACTGAGGACACCTAGTGGAACCCCAGGGAACACAACCCAGACACTGTGACAACACCTGTGAGGTGGATGGATTATCTCGGCAAAGGAGAAGTGCTCACTAACACAGATTTAGACACATTTGTAAACTATTTTTGAGAGAAATAGGTCTTTTATGTACATAGAATGCATTTGAGTACAGCTCATGAAAAAATTTTCAGCAAAAAATAAAGAAAGAAAAACTTAAAATATAGATCCTGAGATAAAATTAGTGATACTGGATGTGATTTCGTTCATGCAGCCCACTCTACACTTTCATAATACCTCTGAAGACACATTTACTGAATGCTGCGTCGTCCTTGTCCCGGAAAGAACAATAAACGTAATGTCACCAGACACTCTTAAAACCAGAGAAAAGAATCATGGGACACTTTTTTATGCCTTTTATGTCTTTCTCACTGCGTGTGTGTGTCCTTGATGTCCATCTGTAGCTCAGACTCATCACACAGTCTTTTTTAAATCCTCCGTTCAGCTTTTTGCTTTTAAACATCTCTCGGGATCCGAGTCCTTGGTTGTGAAACAAAGCCGCCAGAGTCTCTGTGGATGCAACAGACTGTCTCATGAAGAGCGTTCTCTTTACGAAAACAGAAAATGACATCTCCCCTTTGTAACTTCACTGGCAGCTCCGTCAGAGCTCTTTCAGAAACATCCATCACGCTGAAATAAAACATTCCTGCTGTCATGCATCACCTTCCCCTGTTGTTTATTCTCCGCAGCTTCTTTTATTGAGAGTCTGAGGCCTGATATATTCTTTACACAAGTAAGTGAACACAAATGCTTCTGGCTACCCAAGCTTGATTTCATTGTGATATGACAAGTCATAATGCAATTCATAACACAACACGGGGCCACTGTACTGTGCATTTACATATACTGTCTTCTGACTGACTTCTGAATAGCATATTAGTATATTATTCTTACTATTTCTGCCAGGCATATATGCAATATATAATATAAAAGTATACAAGGATGCATACAATTGATCAAAAGTTACACTAAAGACATGTATAATGTTACAAAAGATTTATATTTCAAATATATGCTGCTCTTTTAAAATTTCTTTTCATCTGTGAATCCTGAAAATAAAATGCATCATACTTTCCATTAAAATATGAAGCAGCACAACTGTTTTCAACATTGATAATAATCAGAAATGTTTCCAGACCAGCAAATTTCACAAAATTACAGTTTTTTTTACTGTATTTATGATCAAATAAATGCAGCCTTGGTGAGCAGAAGATACTCATTAAATAATATATACAGGCATTAAAAATTTAAAACTTTTTAACTAATATATATATATTTATATATAATATATAAACATTGGGTACGGAAAGTATTCAGACCCCCTTACATTTTTCACTCTTTGTTATATTGCAGCCATTTGCTAAAATCATTTGAGTTCATTTTTTTCCTCATTAATGTACACACAGCACCCCATATTGACAGAAAAACAAATTTTTGCAGATTCATTAAAAAAGAAAAACTGAAATATCACATGGTCCTAAGTATTCAGACCCTTTGCTGTGACACTCATATATTTAACTCAGGTGCTGTCCATTTCTTCTGATCATCCTTGAGATGGTTCTACAGCTTCATTTGAGTCCAGCTGTGTTTGATTATACTGATTGGACTTGATTAGGAAAGCCACACACCTGTCTATATAAGACCTTCCAGCTCACACACAGTGCATGTCTGAGCAAATGAGCATCATGAGGTCAAAGGAACTGCCTGAAGAGCTCAGAGACAGAATTGTGGCAAGGCACAGATCTGGCCAAGGTTACAAAAACATTTCTGCTGCACTTAAGGTTCCTAAGAGCACAGTGGCCTCCATAATCCTTAAATGGAAGACGTTTGGGGCGACCAGAACCCTTCCTAGAGCTGGCCCTCCGGCCAAACTGAGCTATCAAGGGAGAAGAGCCCAAAGATCACTGTGGCTGAGCTCCAGAGATGCAGTTGGGAGATGGGAGAAAGTTGTAGAAAGTCAACCATCACTGCAGCCCTCCACCAGTCGGGGCTTAATGGCAGAGTGGCCTGACAGAAGCCTCTCCTCAGTGCAAAGCCTGAAGGTTCACCTTCCAACAAGACAATGACCCTGAGCACACAGCTAAAATAACGAAGGAGTGGCTTCACAACAACCCTGTGACTGTTCTTGAATGGCCCAGCCAGAGCCCTGACTTAAACCCAACTGAGCATCTTTGGGGGGCCTGAAAATGGCTGTCCAACAACGTTTACAATCCAACCTGACAGAATTGGAGAGGATCTGCACGGAGGAATGGCAGAGGATCCCCAAATCCAGGTGTGAAAATCTTGTGGCATCTTTCCCAAAAAGACTCATGGCTGTATTCGATCAAAAGGGTGCTTCTACTAAATACTGAGCAAAGGGTCTGAATACTTATGACCATGTGATATTTCAGTTTTTCTTTTTTTATAAATGTGCAAAAATGTCAACAATTCTGTGTTTTTCTGTCAATATGGGGTGCTGTGTGTACATTGAGGAAAAAAAAGTGAACTTAAATGATTTTAGCAAATGGCTGCAATATAACAAAGAGTGAAAAAAAATTAAGGGGGTCTGAATACTTTCTGTACCCACTGTATATACCAAAATAACTAAAACTAAATAAATAATTGAAAAAAAAACTTTAAATGAAGTTAAAATTAAAACCGAGAATATAACAATAAAATGGTATATTAATGTTAAAATAACTGTTTACTTAACAGATGTTAAATAACAATGTTTAATAAACTGATGTTAAAGAAATAATGCTTGAAAAACAAACAGCTCAATGGCTAGTGAAACATGTTCATAGATGGTAAATGTAGTCATTGAGCGACAGGTGCAATGTCATTCTGTAGTGTGATTTATTTATTTATTTTCCCCATAGCATGTCCTGATGTTTAAGTGTTACGTTCTCTCTCTGTCCTGTTTGAGGTCGTTCTTCACTCGTGATCCTCATGTAAACAGATCGATTCTTACCTGTTTTCCTCCCTGTCGACTCTCCTGAGCGGATCTAAAAATAAAGCACCTCCTTCACCTCTCTTTCACACAGGCGACATGTACACGACTGACCTCTGACCCCCGCAGTGACGGAGGTAGAAAATGAGTGATCAGCAGATGACTGTGTAAGAGATAGAAGGAGAAATGAAAGGATCCTGCAGCGCTAATGGCCTCTGATTGGTGGATTCTGCTGCTATTGATTTCCAATAGTTCAGATCAGAGAGCGGCCAAAACACAACTCGCCCGGAAAATATAATTATCACAGGATTAGAAACACACATGTGTGATCTGAAGGAGACCAGAGGTCAAGATTTGGCTGGTTAGTAATGTCCCTGCTGGTAGATGCCGTAATGACACGGTTTTGTGGGGAAAAATAAGCTTTTTCATTTGACGACCATGCGTTTTGAGAAATAAAATATTAAAACCTAAATTTAAGATTAATTTAAGACTAATCATAAAAAAATGCAGACATAAAGTATTTGCATGTATCAGTCTTGCACATTAAGAAATTAATTTGAAATGTCTCATCTTGTGACATTTTTTTCAGAATGCTTATGTCCAGATGCTAAAGACAGAATTATGGCATTCATCTGTGATTGCTGAAATGCATTTGATGGCACAGTAATAATGGAGCTCTTTTGTGTCTGTGTCGGTTTTGCAGGGTTTGTTCGAGTGACTGTGTGTCTCAAGGTCATACAACAAACAAATGAACGGTAATGTACACTCTCAAGCTAAAAGGCAAAATATACCATAAAAGAATCATACATGTAGTTCATATGACCTTTAAAAAATATATATTTTGTTAATTGAAATAAAATAAAATAAAATATTTAAAAAGAAAGCTAATAAAATGACAAAAGCACATAAAAATGTATTAAAAGAAAAAAAGAAAACTAATATAAAATATATATATATATTTATAGTTGAAGTAAAAAGTTTCAAAATACAAATAAAAACCATAACAGCATCTGAATGATAATAATAGTTAAAAAAAAGACATGTTCTGAAGGCATATGAACTACCACAGCTTTCAAATCTCATTTGCATTTATAGATTTAAAAAAAATGATTTCATTAAAAAAATGTCTGTGTTGTCCTTGTTGGAGTTTGTCCAACAGTCATCATTCACTTTCACTATAGCTAAGGGGGAAAAAAATAAAACAAGAAAAATCAGCATGATTCCTCGTTTTTAAGGGTATAAGAATTATGACAGAATAATTTTTGGATGAACTACTGCTTTAAATGCTCAAACACAGACACACAAACACTACATTATCTCAAACACTGAGGGAGGAAACAGGATTAGAACATGTGAGAAATTGGTTTCAGGTCCTTGTCTCTGCAGTGTGATTATTCACTCACACACACAGAGAGAGAGAAACACACACACACACACCGAGAAACAGACACAGCTGCTCTAAAGGGTTGTTATGGTGATAATATCAAGAGTAAGGGGTTGTTACGGTGATAATGTCAAGAGTAAGGGGTTGTTACGGTGATAATATCTAGAGTAAGGGGTTGTTATGGTGATAATGTCAAGAGTAAGGGGTTGTTACGGTGATAATGTCAAGAGTAAGGGGTTGTTACGGTGATAATATCTAGAGTAAGGGGTTGTTACGGTGATACTATCTAGAGTAAGGGGTTGCTACAGTGATAATGTCAAGAGTAAGGGGTTGTTACGGTGATAATATAAAGAGTAAGCTGTTGTTACGGTGATAATGTCAAGAGTAAGGGGTTGTTACGGTGATAATATAAAGAGTAAGGTGTTGTTACGGTGATAATGTCAAGAGTAAGGGGTTGTTACGGTGATAATATCAAGAGTAAGGTGTTGTTACGGTGATAATATAAAGAGTAAGGGGTTGTTACGGTGATAATATAAAGAGTAAGGTGTTGTTACGGTGATAATATAAAGAGTAAGGTGTTGTTACGGTGATAATATCAAGAGTAAGGTGTTGTTACGGTGATAATATAAAGAGTGAGGTGTTGTTACGGTGATAATGTCAAGAGTAAGGGGTTGTTACGGTGATAATATCAAGAGTAAGGGGTTGTTACGGTGATAATGTCAAGAGTAAGGGGTTCTTACGGTGATAATATCAAGAGTAAGGTGTTGTTACGGTGATAATGTCAAGAGTAAGGGGTTGTTACGGTGATATTATCAAGAGTAAGGGGTTGTTACGGTGATAATATCAAGAGTAAGGGGTTGTTACGGTGATAATGTCAAGAGTAAGGGGTTGTTACGGTGATAATGTCAAGAGTAAGGGGTTCTTACGGTGATAATGTCAAGAGTGAGGGGTTGTTACGGTGATAATATCTAGAGTAAGGGGTTGTTACGGTGATAATGTCAAGAGTAAGGGGTTGTTACGGTGATAATGTCAAGAGTAAGGGGTTGTTACGGTGATAATATCAAGAGTAAGGGGTTGTTACGGTGATAATGTCAAGAGTAAGGGGTTGTTACGGTGATAATGTCAAGAGTAAGGGGTTCTTACGGTGATAATGTCAAGAGTAAGGGGTTGTTACGGTGATAATATCTAGAGTAAGGGGTTGTTACGGTGATAATATCTAGAGTAAGGGGTTGTTACGGTGATAATGTCAAGAGTAAGGGGTTGTTACGGTGATAATATCAAGAGTAAGGTGTTGTTACGGTGATAATATCAAGAGTAAGGGGTTGTTACGGTGATAATATCAAGAGTAAGGGGTTGTTACGGTGATAATGTCAAGAGTAAGGGGTTGTTACGGTGATAATGTCAAGAGTAAGGGGTTCTTACGGTGATAATATCAAGAGTAAGGGGTTGTTACGGTGATAATGTCAAGAGTAAGGGGTTGTTACGGTGATAATGTCAAGAGTAAGGGGTTCTTACGGTGATAATGTCAAGAGTAAGGGGTTGTTACGATGATAATGTCAAGAGTAAGGGGTTGTTACGGTGATAATGTCAAGAGTAAGGGGTTCTTACGGTGATAATGTCAAGAGTAAGATGTTGTTACAGTGATGCTGTCAAAAATAAGGGTGTATTATGTTGATGCTGTTAGGAGTAAGGGGTTGTTACAATGATAATGTCAAGTGTAAGGGGTTGTTATGGTGATAATGTCAAGAGTAAGGGGTTGTTACGGTGATAATGTCAAGAGTAAGATGTTGTTACAGTGATGCTGTCAAAAATAAGGGTGTATTATGTTGATGCTGTTAGGAGTAAGGGGTTGTTACAATGATAATGTCAAGTGTAAGGGGTTGTTATGGTGATAATGTCAAGAGTAAGGGGTTGTTACGGTGATAATGTCAAGAGTAAGGGGTTGTTACAATGATAATGTCAAGAGTAAAGGGTTGTTACTGTTATAATGTCAAGAGTAAGGGGTGTAAAAAGTAAAAATGTAAAAAGATGCTTTAATTAAAAGTTATTTAAGAAAATGTAAGAGAAGGATAAAAACAAAAACAAATTCCGAGAATAGACAAAAACACTTGATTGTTTTTAAATTATATCACCAATCAGGTTTCAATTATGGATCATGTAAGAACATGCACAGACACACAAACACTCCACAGACAGTGGTCAAGGCCGGTTGTTTTTGAGGAAAGCTGTAATGAATTAGCTTTTTGTAAGTAAGCTGAGAGTGGCCATTCTTTATCTTCTCACAGATTAGATATTTCCCATGAACTACTATCAAGGACAAAGTTATGGATAAAATGCCCTTTCAAAAGGATGTTGATAAGCCGACTGTTTAAAGAGGTCAATAATGAAAGTCGAATCAGAGTTACAAGTTCATAGGTTTTAAAGGACAACTTTGTGAACTTCTGACTTCACACATTAGGCAAGGCAAGGCAAGGCGAGTTTATTTATATAGCACATTTCGTACACAATGGTAATTCAAAGTGCTTTACATAAAAGAAAGTAAAAATAATCATGAAGAAAAATAATAACAAAAATAAAACAAATGATTAAAACAATTAAAAACAGTTAGAAAATGATTTTACATAAAATAATAAAATTAAATAAAAAAAAAAACAGTGAAAATATAGTGCAATCAGTTCGGACATTGCACAGTATCATTCAATAAATGCACAGCTAAACAGATGGGTTTTGAGTCTAGATTTAAATGTGACTAGTGTTTTAGCACATCTGATCTCTTCTGGAAGCTGATTCCAGCTGCGGGCGGCATAGTAACTAAAGGAGGACTCCCCTTGTTTTGTGTGAACCCTTGGTATTTCTAACTGACTCGATCCTAGTGATCTGAGTGCTCTGTTAGGTTTATATTCAGCGAACATATCTGCAATATAATACATTAGCTATAACCCACCAAAATATAGGCTTATTAAAAAATACTGAAACTTCAGAAATGATAAATAAAAGCAAAGCTAATGCAAGAAAAATATCTGCAGCATTTAAACAGATAACATACATGATCTACTGTACATAATCACATTCACCTTTCTGTCGCTTGTCTTTGTCCTTAATAGACGTTGAAGAGCGGTATCTAATCTGTGAAGATAAAGACTTACATCAGATGCTTTTTAGTAACAGGGCTGTTACAATCACACTGTCAGTAGTAAGAAGTTGTCACAGTGATGCTGTATATCCTGCAGCATTTAAACCGATATCATACAGTAAAAAAGTGAAATATTTGTGTAATTTAAAATAGCTATTTTTTTTAATTAATATATATTCGTATATAATTTATTACTCTGATGCAAAGCTGAAGTTTTAACATCATTACTCCAGTTATCAGTGTCTTATGATACTTCAAAAATCTGAAATAATATGCTGATTTGCTGCTCAAGAAACATTATTATTATCAATGTTGAAAACAGTTGCACTGCTCCATATTTTTGTGGAAACCATGATACATTTGTATTTTTCAGGATTCTTTGATGAACAGAAAGTTCAAAATAGGAAAATCCTGCCGATATGAGCAGATAAGAAAAAAACTGGATGAAACTTTGGCCTGCAGATGTGAGTAAAAGAGGTGGAGCAGGAGAAGTGTGAGCCGCTGATTGAGAGACAGCTGTTTGTGCTGACTGTGTGATTGGATCATGTTGTGGACGGTTGCTCTCTGTCTGTGTCTCTGTGTTTGCTCTTTGGCGGGTCCCATCCTGGTATGCCCTGGGGCGTCTGAGCACAGCAAAATGCTGCTTGTCTCCTTTGACGGCTTCAGGTGGGGCTATGACAGGGACGTGGACACACCACACTTTGACGCCATGGCGAAAGACGGGATCAAAGCAACATATGTGACACCGGCGTTCCTCACCGTCACCAGCCCGACACACTTTACCATCCTAACAGGTAAATATGCTGACATACAGTATGCAGTCTAAAATACACTGAGCATGAATATGTATTTAATATATATTTGAAGTGAGAGTTATATATAATTTGAGCAATTTCAGTGTGAAAACCCTTTCAAAGTAAATCATACAACAAAGTTTTATTATGTATATAATGATATGAGAAAGCACCCTCTTTTAAGTATTGCACACTTAAAAGATTCCGATCATCAAACAAATTTTAATAATATTTGAGTATATACTGATAATTCAAATAAATACAAAATGCAGTTTTTAAATGATGATTTCATTTATTAAGGGTAAAAAGCTGTCCAAACCTGTAGAACCTGTCTGAAAAGTGAAGCATGCCTAAAGAGCAACACATCATGCTGGGATCTAAAGAAATTCAGGAACAGATGAGAAACAAAAAACGTTGACATGTATTAGTCTGGAAATGGTTAAATGGTCATTTCTAAGGCTTTGGGACTCCAGCGAACCACAGTTAGAGCCATTATCCACAAATGGAGAAAACTTGGGAGAGCGGTGAACCTTCCCAGGAGTGATCAGCCTACCAAACTTACTCCAGGAGATCATAAAAGAACCCAGAACAACATCTAAAGAACTGCAGGCCTCACTCGCCTCAAATTAGGTCAGTGTTCATGATTCAACAATAGGTTTGAGATTGGGCAAAAACGGCATCCATGAGAGAGTTACAAGGCAAAAGCCATTGCTGACCAAAAAAAAAGACAAAGGCTTGTCTCACATTTGCCAAAAAATTCTGCTTCTTCAGCTTCAGGACCTGGACGACTTGCCATAGTTGATGGAACCATGAACTGTGTGCTCTATCAGAAAATCCTGAAAGAGAATGTCCGGCCATCAGTTTTTTTCACCTCAAGTTCAAGCGCACTTGGGTTATACAGCAGGACAATGATCCCAAACATACCTGCAAGTCCACCTCTGAATGACTCAACAAAAACTAAATCAAGGGTTTTGGCCAAGTTGCATGACCTTAAACAGTCAATCCATGCTCAAACCCTCCAATGTGGCTGAATTAAAACAATTCTGCAAAAAAGAGTGGGCCAAAATTCCTCCACAGCGATATGAAAGACTCATTGCCAACTATTGCAAACACTTGATTGCATTTGTTGCTGCAAAAGATGGCACACCAAGTTATTAGGTTTAGGGGGCAATTACTTTTATACAGCTTTTTTTCCTCTTAATAAATTAAATCATTATTTCAAAACTACATTTTGCATTTACTTTGGTTATCTTTGAGTAACATTAAAATTAGTTTGATGATCTGAATCTTTTAAGTGTAACATATGCAAAAAAAAAAAAAAAAACTCAAAAATAGGAAGGGGGCAAAAACCTTTACACGGCACTATTACATAGTAAAATAAACAGATTTAACATTAATATAGATAACAATATATTGAATACATTTCCGGGGTTGGTTATAGAGGACAATTGGTCTGTAAGAGTTATATGGGTTTTAGGTTCAAACCTTTAAAACAGGTGATGCATTAACTACCTCCACTGTGCCTTTGAGCGAAGCAATTTAAAGGTAATTTATGTGATCATTTCTCATGCTGTACCAAGCATATGACTTTCTTTCCTCTTTCCTCTTAAAAACAAAAGTGTTTTAAAGCATCTCAAAGCTTCTCCTGTTGAGGCAATAGATGCATATTATGACCAAGATATGTTAAGCTCAAAACAAGGCCCATTAACAGACACTAAAGAAGTGCAAATATGCAAAATATGAATGCATGTTATATATATATATATATATATATATATATATATATATATATATATATGTATGTATGTATATATATGTGTGTGTGTGTGTGGATAGGCTATTTTGTGTTCAAAATAGTATATTCGAGTATTTTTGTGCTGTCATGAGAGAAGTGGAGCCTGAAAACTACAATTACAACAACGAAAAGGCCTGGCGAGAGAACATAGACAAAGTGTTGAAGTCCTGGACTTCGTCTCCATGTACTTCGGTGAGCCTGACAGCACGGGACACAAGTACGGGCCGGACTCCCCCAGCACAGGGCGATGGTCCAACAGGTGGACCGTATGGTTGGTTACCTGAGAAGCGCGGCCGAGGAAAATGGGTTGAGTGAGCGGCTCAACATCATCATCACGGCCGATCACGGCATGAGCACCGTCTACTGCAACGGGCTGGTGGACGAGATCATCCTGTCCAAGATCCCCGGCTTCTCTTTCAGAGATCTGGACTTTCATATCGTGGACTTCGGACCGGTGGGACTCCTGCTGCCTAAAGAAGGACGACTTGATAAAGTGTTCAACGCCTTGAAAGGCGCTCACCCACATCTACATGTCTATAAGAAAGAGGAGATTCCAGCTCACCTGCATTACTCCCAAAATGACCGCATATTACCCATCATCCTTTGGGCCGATCCAGGATATGTCATCAATGGGGTGAGCTATTCATTTACAGCTTAATGCAAGTTTTATTCATGTTTATCAAGGAATTAACAAGCATTAATTAATTAAACGTTATGTAATTAAACAAACAAAAAAGCAAGCAGACAGAAAGACTGACAGCCAGACAGACAGACAAGTAAATAAATAAAAAAATCTGGATTACAGTATTGAGAATTAGGGGTTAAATGTAGTAAAATAAATAAGTGGCAGAGCATTGCGTTAGCAGCACAAAAGGTTGTGGGTTTGATTCCCAGGGAACACATGTTAGGTAAAACATTTTTTGTTTGTTTGTTTTTTCCCTTGACTCTAATTTACACTGCTTGCAATCAGTCGATCAATACTCTGTTCCCATGAAGACCCAAGATGTCAGGTCAAGCACATGGACGCTTCGAGCTCCTGTTGACCTTTGACCTACAGATGTCAGAGGTCAGATTCACAAGTGTGGCATACTAACAAGCATTTATGAACACTGCTGCTGCAAACCATGAGAAAATCAAACAAAGTCAGGCACCTTGGCATCCCAAATGTTTCATTAACCACAGCATGAACCTAGAGCCAAATAAAACATACTTTATCTGAAAGATTCAGCAGCTGTCTTTATTGACCATCTCTATCTGGGGGCTTTACAGGTTAACTGCACCCACAAGCCACGTGTCGCCATGACAATGCCAGACCATAACCATAAGACAAATCATCTAGTCTGCATCGCCCTCTGCTGTTTCAAATAGCAATCCACCATATTACTCATACTGCACACAATGAGCAAATATGCATGAAATAACGATGCTCTTCTGCTTTAGTCAAAATGTTCAGTGTCCAGCAGAACATTTCAAATTTTATGTTTGAACCAGATGCTTTGTAAACAATTTAACTTATTTATTTTCATTAGATGACTGAACTTTCAAAAGTTAGTCGTCTTTAAATAAATTTGACGAAAAATTCTCATATTTTTTCCAAACAAATACTCAATGCCACTTGCTGAATTAAATGCGCAACATGATGTCATGTGACGAATATTCTTCCATTTAAAACTGAGTTTTGCATGCTGCCTTACTTTCTATTTTTAAACTAGACAGTATGCATATAACTGTATTTCAATTCATAAACATTAAAACATAAAATGATCACTGTAAATCAGTCTCATTATATATTCTTCTTTTAATTTTAGTTAACATTTTGGAAATTTCTACAATATAAAGTGAAGTGACATTCAGCCAAGTACGGTGACCCATACTCAGAATTTGTGCTCTGCATTTAACCCATCCGAAGTGCACACACACAGAGCAGTGAACACACACACACACACAGTGAGCACACACCCGGAGCAGTGGGCAGCCATTTATGCTGCGGCGCCCGGGGAGCAGTTGGGGGTTCGATGCCTTGCTCAAGGGCACCTAAGTCGTGGTATTGAAGGTGGAGAGAGCACTGTACATGCACTCCCCCCACCTACAATTCCTGCCGGCCCGGGACTCGAACCCACAACCCTTCGATTGGGAGTCCGACTCTCTAACCACCAGGCCACGACTTCCCTAAAAATATTTAGTAGTAGCTTATAAGTGGTGACTGTCAGTTTGTGCACGTATGACAGGATTGTACAGAAAAATTAATACAAGACGTAGTCAGCCAGACGATGAACATTATTAACAGCAATTATTATATGATGCAGTCACACTTGTAGGCGTGGGGCGATGCTAAGCGGCACATGGCTGGGCTTCTCATCCGGTGTGTGACCTTCTTAGCCTGCCCTGGACCAGGTAAGTTTCCCAGCTAAAGTTGCCAAAGTGACTGATTTATGTTAAATTTAATTTATGGAACCAAATGATTTGATAATGAGTCAGACCAACTGAAATAAGCCTGGCTTATTTGGTAAACTTGTTTTATGAAACCTCTAGACCTGCTGATATACAGACCAGATCTTGTTGTACTGAATGATTTGGATGTGTTTTGTATTCTTGGTTTACTAGACAAGGGGACAATAGACAAGTGTCACTCTAAAACAAAACAAAACAAACAGCATTTTAGGTCCAGGAATCCAGAAGAAAACCCATGCATAAACATAATTCCAACAGATGAGACCTATTGCAATGCAAAGAAAATTTCCATTTTTTAACAATTTACAGATGATTTACAGGTGCATTTTCTTTTTACCTTTGTAATTGTATTGAATGTATGCAGTGCTTCCTCTAGGATTTTTTCCAGCTGTTTTTCTTTCCAGCAAATGAACATCAGTTTTTATTTTTTTAACAAATAGCCTTTGTCCTATACTTCACAACAGGAGCCTCATTCAAATAATTTGATGTGTAAAATATAAAATAAATTGAAGTTAAAAACGAAATAATTTATACCACAAAATAATATTAATTGCATGTTAAATATAACATAAAAACATATCACAATATAATGCTAATAATAATAATAATAATAATATAAAAAGTCAAATACAATACAATTAAATGTTATATTTAATATATTAATAATAATGTTAATAATAGTATAGAATAATTTAGATCTATCTGAAAAAGGATTAAAATAACAACTAATGAAAATAATAATTTAAATAAACATATGATGTTTTAATGTTTTGATTCATGTTAATGTCTTGTTTTTGAGTAAAAAGGGTGAATATTCGGTATTAAAGTTCACACAAAATTAAATTAGCTTATAATTCAGCACAAATGCATTTTACTCATGTTTGTATATGGAACTAATTTATGTTTGTGCTAAATAATACAATTACAACCAAGTCAGATTATTATCACATATCAATATGCTTTTCACCATGAAACTCATTCTTTAAAAATGTGTGACGTCACGTGGACGGTGTCCTCCGAGGACCATTGCGGTGATTGCGCGCGCCGCACGTTTGTGTATCCGCCCCCTTCTGTCCTGCTCCGCGCTCCCTCTCTCGTGCACAGTTCACGGAGAATGAGATGAGAATGAAATGAGAACAGTCATGGAGGAGCTGAGCGCGGTAGGAGGGCAGGTCTTTGATGCCGAGTGTATCCTCAACAAACGCCTGAGGAAGGTAACAAACACGCACACAAACACATGCGAATCCGACTGCGTGCGCGATCCTCAACGCGTGTTTGATTTCCACAGGGCAAAGTGGAGTATCTGGTGAAGTGGAGAGGATGGTCGTCCAAGTAAGTGAGAATTGAGACACATACTGCCTTTATTATGTATGTTATGTAAGTGTGTAGGCTATATATGAAGACTATACAGGCGATATATATATATATATGTGCATCGTATGGACTGCTTCGCCAAACGCTTTTTGAGAGTAAACATCCGAATGTGAATCTCCAGGAAGGGAGAGCGAGAGAAACAATGAAAACAACAACAGCGTGTTGCGCGTTTAATCTCGGGTCCACGCGTGAATTCGTGCACTGCTCTTCACTTGATCGCTCTGCATCGGATCAGTTCGTCTGTGCCTCTTTTTCTGCATTTCTCTTTGTCTTCCAGATTGCCTTTGCTCTGTCTTTTCATCAAGTTGTTTTTGTTTTTATTTATTTTTTTGTTTTTGTTCGATTGTATAATTGCAATTGGTGAAGTTAAATCGACAGAAACAAACGTAAAGTATGAGAAAAAAATATTTTAGTGTTGTTATTAATGCGTTTTTCGTTATTATTTTCGGTGATAAACATCATGTATTGAGTTCAGGAATCTGGGTCAGTTGTAACAAAGCCAGTTACATTGTATCAGTTTTAGAACTCTTCTTGATACTTTGTAAAAGTTTCTTTTGTAGAGCAAGCAGTTTGTCGAATTCACAACGCCTGGTTGTTTCTAATTTTTTTTTCTTAAAAACTCCAGCTGCCCCCCCGACCCCCCTTAATGCCCCACTCTTGCTCTCTGTTACATTGTCGCCCCCTTTTTGCCCCGTCTATGGGCACTTGAGCTGTCAATCACACGAGCCGCACCTCCCTCGCGCGCTTCCATCTGCCTCATTGATTATTCATATCACATCTATTTTTAATTGGATATTATTACTTGTTCAGCCAAAATTATAAACTGACCAGAACTCTGGGTATTACGTCTAGAATGCTCTAGATATATAAAATGAGGGACAAGATTTCATAATAGCCTGTAAAAATTTAGAACATTGTTTCTGCAATGCATATTTAAAATATTGTGAATTGATGTAATTGAGATTATTTACACATTTTCCTGTTTTGTTGTGATTGATGTATGGAAGCCTGTTTGCATCACATGGTTGTGAAAATGGTAAATTCAACTTTTCATTTTGCAATTGAGAAAAAAAAAGTGAGCTATGAACTTGCAGTCTGAATTAAGAGATAAAAGAGTGAGATAAAAAGTCACAATGACATTTTGTATAGTTTTTTTCGTGCTGTGGCGGAAGCAGAAATAAACAAAATTGTGAGATATAAACTTAGATTTCAGAGAAAGTCATAAATACAAAATGTAGACTTGGAAAAAAAGAAAGCCACAATTGTGTGAAATAAAGTCCAAATTGATATGAGTTTAAATATTGATATTCTAAAAAAATTCATTAAATTCCAGTAAAAAAGTAAGAATTGTGAGATAAACCGTCGCAATTGCCTTGTTTCTTTATTATCTAGCTGAAACTTAAAAATAATAATAATTTGCAATATATAAACTCAGAAATCTAAGAAAATAAGTTGCAATTACCTTTTTTATTTATCACATGGTGGAAATAGGCTTTCATATTAATGAATCTATGCACATTTTTTAAAAAAAAAATTATCTTCATAATTTTACATCAGAATGTAATAACTTAATCTCCTATGTTTTACCCACCTGTCACTTTTCACCATCCAATGAATTCTATGGATAAAAAGTTATGGAAGTTAAATGAAGGTTGTTTCATGTTGATTTTGAGTAATGCTGGGTTAAAGTCATCTGTTTTGATAGATCACTTCTTTTTTGTGAGTTAAATGAAATCCAGACGGCTCAGACTCTTTTAAGTGCCCTTTTAAGTAAACTGTCATCTTATCTCTCTTTTTTTGTCTGCTATATGACGCCAACCAAGCTGCGCCTGAAGTCCAATTCAACTCCACATTCCTTCTGTTTACATTTACAATAGTAGATGCAAAATTGCTATCCAAATGAAATTCAAGGGGTGGTACACAAATAACTTGTTTTGCATGCTTGGTTAAGCTGCAGGTTTCTGTATGTGCATATGATTAAAAACTTGTCAGACCAGAAATAAATAAGAGTTATAGACTTTCCCTTGTACACAGCCATCATTTTGATGCTAAATTAAACTTCATGAGCAAGTTGTTTGTCATCTGCTCGCATGCTAAAGAAGCCAGTGTCTGTGTTTCAGACATAACAGTTGGGAACCTCAGGAAAACCTTCTTGACCCGAGACTATTGGCTGCGTTTAACAAGAGGTAAGAGATTTCTCCCATTGGACGAGCAGGGCTGTGTGTGAGAGCAACGCCCCCTTCCCCATGTGCAAACAATATGGGCTGCAACGCTTGGGAGGGCGTAAATGGGGCTCCATTCACAGGGCCATTCAGGGGCTGCAGACGTGTCTAGGCTCACGAGTTCCTTTGCAGCCTGCCTGAAAATCAAACATCGTTAAGATTTTCAAAGGGAACTAATTTTAGATTTTTCTGTGAGCCTTTCGCATTTGGTTTCACAGTTTATAAAAAGATGGGTTGGAAAATGAGAATTGGATCACTCGAGAAACAAAACCACGAGTTCACACTATGGCTGCACGATAAATTGCACACAATATTTAATGTGCATTTTCTTTGTCAGTAAAGCTGGTTCTGGAATCAGTGGTTCATATATATGATTGTGGGATTACACAGCTTGTCAGTAAACAATGGCTCTGTGTAGTAAATGCTGCTCCATGTGAAAACACGCACGTGATGGAGATTTACACCACTAATTTCAGAACCGGCTTTACTGACAGGATGCACAGTAAATATTGCATGCAATTTATCATGCAGCCATAATGTGAAGTCGTGGTTTTGGTTCTCAAGTGATCCAATTATCATTTCTCATTAACTGTGAAACCAAATGCGAAACGCTCACAGTGTATTTTTACATTTTTGGAAGAGTATTGGTCCAAATATGACTCTGAATCCATCCTTAAATGAAACATGAGGAATTTTTCTTCTATCATTTGCCAAATTAATATTTATTTATTTGAGAAATCATTAATGTCTGGAGTACAAATGAAGCTTTTCAGAAGAAACCCCCCTTTTTTGCTAACACATCTGCCAAAAATAAAGAAAGTGATGTTTTTTATCCAAATTAGAACAATGGAGAGTTGTGACAGGAAGTGGGGAGAAAGAACAGGATGTGAGGAGGCTTTAATTCATAAAAACAGGAACTGAATTTCACAATTGAACCAAGACTGTTAAAGTAAATGTAAAAGATGGTTTTATTTTTTAAATTTGATATATCTAAAAAATGTTGTACATTTTATTGTTAGTTTTATTTATGATTATTTTTATTTATTTAAATCCTTTTTATGTAAAGCACTTTGAATTACTCTCGTTTATAAAATATGCTATTTAATTAAAATTGCCTTTGCCTAATGGCCTTCAAAGGGGTGGTGATAAGCTTTTTTACAAATGCTTAATTGTGTTTATGGTGTGCAATGTAATGTGTTAATGCTGCGTATATTTTTTTTTTTAAATTAAGCATTACTAATCACTGCTTAAAAAAAAAACTATTATGTCATGTCCATTCTTAGGGAGCAGGAGCGAGAGCGGGAGCTCTTGATCCGCAATAAGGGGAAACGGCCTCGGGGACGACCCAGAAAAATATTGGTAAGTGTACCACAGAAAATGCCGGAGATCTAGTGAGGAAAAACTTTATGTACACATTATGTTCTCACAATTTTCTATATGTTAATTTCTCAGGAAACCATTCCAGTGGTATCCAAATCAAGCAGCTCGTCCTCATCGTCTTCGTCTTCTGGTTCATCGTCTTCCTCGTCTTCTTCCTCTTCTTCAGATGATGACGACAATGAAGATGACAATGACAACAGGAATCCGAAACCGAGCCCTCGTCCACGAGAGCACCACCCGGTCCCTCAGAAGAAAGCCCAGATTGTGGTTGCCAAGCCAGAACCGCCGAAGAAGAAGCGAGGGAGGAAAGCGCTTCCTCCGGAGCTGAAGGTGCAGCGCCAGACCAAAGGTCCCCGGAAGATGCTCAAGCCCTTTTCCAGAGACTCTGAGGTCCAAGGGAGCATAAAGAAACCACTCATGCCTGCAAGCTTCACTTACACCGGGTTGAACCGAAACTCTGGAAGGGAGATGATGACACTGCAGAATAGAGGTTCTTTTACCCAGAAGAACTCTTTAAGTTCCTTGGGACGCTCTGTTGGATCAGCTTCGTCGCCTCCTACATTAAGTCGGCTGTCACAAACCAAAACTGCTTCGGATTTCAAGCTCTCAGTCTCAGATATGAGCACCGGAGGAGTCGACCCCAAAACACCCACGTGCAAATCTCCAGGAGTGGCTGCGTTGAATCTGCACAGCAGCAATGGACAGACCTGTCCACAACTCTCTCCAAATGTCCCAAAGGCCTCGGATCAGACTCTACTCCAAAGATCAGGATCTCTCCAGAAGTCCCCACCGAGCTCATTTTCCTCTCTTAAAACTCCTTCCAGCCTTCAAGCTCTCAACCTGCAGAGCATCAACAAAACGGCACAGGGTAATGGCAACTCCACAAACGACGGTTCCTACTTGAAGGGTACCCCCAACCCTAGTAGAAAAAGCTCTGGGTTAAACACAAAACACGAGCAGAGCCCTGCACCGAATGTCCCAAGTAAGTTCCCAACCAGTCAACAAGTCCTTAAGAGTCCGCAACGGGATAAATCCAAAGTGGACGATTTGTCCAAAAGACTTGGGAAAAAAAATCAAGGAAGAGTGGATAACATACTCAGTCAGACTACCGAGGGCCGAGATCAACCAGCGCAAGACAGATCCTCTTCTAAAGATGCTGGGAAACCAAGCAAGACCCTGAGCGAGTTGAGCACTGGAGAAGAAGGAAGCAGCTCAGATTCTGACCACGATTCCTCATTTCCGAGCGACAACCGTGACTTGGCCATCTCTGTGCAGGCAGGTCAGGACTGGAGACCGACACGGAACCTGATTGAACATGTGTTTGTCACCGACGTCACTGCAAACCTGGTCACTGTAACAGTGAAGGAGTCGCCCACCAGCGTTGGGTTTTTTAGTATCCGCAATTATTGAATGTTGACAACTGGAACTGCAGGCGCTCTGAGATAATCGGGAGAAGTTTCAAAGGAACTGTTTGGTGCTTCTCCATCTTTGGATTTTACTTGTTTTAACTCTAAATCAGACTGTTTTAGTTGGTCGGTTTTTTGAGAAGACGAATGCCTAAAGACCTGCTCAATCAGAGACCTCTAAAATCTCACTTAAGCATAGAAATTAATCATAAATATGTTACTGAACAAATAATTGACCATTAGTCTTGGTTTCCACTTCAGGGATGGTTTCATGTTCTCTTGATGTTGATTCTGAGTACAGTATTAGTAAATAAGGAAGTCCCCAGATCAGAACAAATTTATCCAAATGTGTTAAAGCTGAATCTCAGATCACATATTGTGCCTGGTTTTTAAAGCTGTCCTCTTTCTGGCTGATAACCGTTATAATGATGTTTTTGTTTTGTGTTTTGTTTTTTTCTAAAATGAATGTTGACATCTTTTATACTACACAACAGTTCCATTTATTTATTATTATTTCTCACTGATTTTTGTTGGTAGCTGAAATGCTGAAACATACAGTAAAGATTCTTTTTTTATAAAAAATGCATCATTGTCTGTTTTGATTCAAACGTACAGTTCAGAATATGTGTATATGATTGGGGTGAAAGAATGACAGCAAAGGCGTTTCTTCTCACTACAGCTGTATTTATTTGACCAAAAAAAATGCAGTAAACAACCCCAAAATTTAGAAATATGATTACAACTTAAAATAACTGTTCTATTTGAATATATTTTAAAATTTGTTCAGGTGATTCAAAGCTGAATTTTCAGCATCATTACTCCAGGTTTCAGTGTCACATGATCCATCAGAAAATATTCTATTATTCTGATTTGCTGCTCAAGAAACATTTCTTATTATTATCAATGTAAAAAACAAATATATATATAAACCTAATAGAAAGTTCAAAAGCATTTGAAAATAGAAATGTGCCTTTACGGTCACTTTTGATCTATTTAATGCATCCTTGCTAAATAAAAAAAGTGATTTCTTTTTTTATTTAGCAAAAAAAATGTTTTATTAAAAACAAAATAAAGAATTCCTTGGAAAAATTCTTAAAACAAGTGATAATCTCAAAAAGTGAAGGTGGTGAACTTTAATAAAAATAGAAAAATCCAAACAATCCAAAAAATGACTTCATACATATGACGGCTTTTAATACATAGTTTCCACATAAAATATCAAAATCTCCTTAAAATAAGAGAAATGTACTTGAGAAGCAGCAATGCATAAAATACAGTATTTGGGCTTCTTTTAGATTGGGTCTTTAATATGAGTGCATTTTATATTTTTATACTTAAATGGTGATACAAAAATACACTTCTATTAAAGATACAGTCTAAGATGTTGATTTTTATGTTTTTTTTTTTCTGATCTGGCACACTGAATAAGCAACTGATGCTACTTGACAGTAATATGTACTGCAGCTCTCATATTTAGCGTTTGCTGTCTGCCTTTTGTCTGGTCTGCTCTTTAGTCCTGCACATCTGAGAGGCTGTTTAATCACACAGGTTTAGATGTTTTAAGAAACCCTTTAATTTTCCCAGAATTCTAAGAGGCGGCTTCCTGCAGACTATACTGTGGTCTCTTTGGGCAAACGGCCGTCAATGAAACCTCACATCGACTTCAGCTTCACTCAAACCATAACTCCAGTAGCTATACCTGGGCTGCATTTCCCAAAAGCCTAAGATGACCATAGATCCACTGGTGACAATGGGTCGATGATGTATTAGGCTTATAATGCTTTTGGGAAATGCAGCTCTGGTTAGTTTGTTCAGTAAAATCAACTTGGCCTCAGATGATTCTTCTAAAATTCCCAAGGAAAAATTAAACTGATACTAATGTGTCACTTGTTGTCATCCAGTAAGAGTATGGAGCTGTAAAAAAAAAAAAAAAAGGAGAACAGTTCAGAGTTCATAATGAGATAAATGAGCACAGTTTGAGACATTGTTGCGATCTCTATAGGGGAGACCCATATCATAATCTAAAAAATAAAAACAAACTTAAAATATTAATAAAACATTTAAATTGCATTGAAAGCAGCATCTCACTGGTAATGTGACAAATTATTTTGACAGTTGACAGTGTAAAGCAGCAGTTTTTGCCCAGAGGCAGTTAGGGTTTTTCTGAGTTTGACATGTTTGCAGTCAGTGCGATCCGTCTGCGTGTCGCCGCAGGGCTGCTGTTATCAGCACAGCTCATTCCTGACCGCACTGACATAATCACAGACCGGCAGAAGGAATGAGATAACAGATAACTGAACACATGTGCCGAGGTTACTGCAGCACTTCACTACCAGCTTCCTCTGAGCACCATTATGTCAGACCTATAGATTGTCTACTACTGTAGGTTTTTGCATTTTTATTTTTATATTTGATATTTTTCTGTTTTCATTGTAGTTTTAGTTTAAGTTTTTTCTTTAAATCTCTTTTTTAATTTTTACTACATAATGTTAAAACAAATGCAAATAATAAATACCAGTTAATTTAAGTTTAAGGTTTATTTTATATCTTAAGTGTTTTTATGTTACAAAAATAGAAACTAATATAGTTTTACATTATTATTTTAACAGTTGCAAGGCATTTATGCTGCAAGAGAGAATACATTATTGTGTTTAGTTACTATCTAAACATTGTTCAATGTTCCTAAAAAGCTTTATTTCCTTCAATATGATTCTGGAAAAATTATATAGAGGTGAATCTAAAAAAAAAAAAAAAAAAAAAAAACACAATTGTGAAAGAGTTAATTCAAAAAGTAAACAATTTCAAAAGTTTGTCGTTGTTTTAATTTGGATGATTAGAGCTTACAGCTCATGAATGTCAAAAATCCAGTATCTCAAAATATTAGAATATAAACTAAGATCAATCAAAAAAATTATTTGCAAAACAAAAAGTTCAAGTTCTTTAAAGTAAGTTAATTTATGCACTCAATACTTGGTCTGGGTTCCTGGGTCCCTGGGTGACTTGGTCAGGCATGTTGGCTGGCCAGTCAAGCACAGTAATATCATGGTTAACAAACCCCTTGGAAGTGGTTTTGGCACTGTGGACATGTGCTAAAGTCCTGCTGTAAAAGGAAATCAGCATCTCCTTAAAGCTTGTCAGCAGATGAAAGCATAAAGTGATCTAAAATCTCCTGGTAGATGGCAGCTTGGATTCTGTGCCTCTCCAGTCTTACTCCAGACTCCATACCTTGATTTCCAAATGAAATGCTAAATTTAATTTCATCTGAAAAGAGGACTTTGGACCACTGAGCAACAGTTTTGTTATTTTTCTCCTTAGCCCAGGTAAGATGCTTCTGACGTTTTTTTTCATTATTTGTTTCAAATAATTAAACGACAATAAACGAATATAAAGTGGAATTAACAATGAAAACATTTGTTTTGTATATAATTATCCTTTAGTCAATCTTATATCCGTCATTTACCACTGTCATGTAAATGACGGAGATAAGATGGACTAAAGGATAATTATGTTTTTTTTCTTGCTTTTTTCCTACTTTTGGCTGTCAGAAGGCTAAGTCCTCTTCATGTTTAAATTACCAAATGCAGAAGTAAATGCTGTCTCAGTTTGAAAATGGCGGCCGACGCTCATGAGGAAAAAGCAAGCACATCCTGCGTAACGTAAGAGGGGTCCCCCTAGGGGGGATGCAGATATATTGCTCTATGTTATACAAGACTGTTATATTAATTATGACATTTCTGATTGTTCAAATGATCAGCTGTCGGGGGCCCCTGGCAATTGCCTGGCCTATTGCTACACCTCTGAGCATGGTGGCTCTTGATGAACTGACTCCAGCTTCAGTCCACTCCTTGTGAAGTTTTCCCAAGTGTTTGAATCCGCTTTGCTTGACAGTATTCTCAAGCTTGCGGTCATCTCTGTTGCGGGTGCGACTTTTTCTATCCGAATTCTTCCTTCCAGTCAACTTTGCATTTAATATGCTTTGATACAGCACTCTGTTAACAGCCAGCCCTTTCAGTAATGACCTTCTGTGACTTTCCCTCTTTGTGGAGGATTTCAATGATTGTCTTCTGGACCATTGCAAAGTCAGCAATCTTCTCCATTATTGTGGTTTCAAAGAACAAGAGATAAACGGAATTTATACTGTAGGGATGGTCATGTACTGAAACTCAAATGTAAATATTCTAATATTTTGAGATAGGGATTTTTTTTTTACTTTCAGGAGCTGTAAGCTCTAATCATCAAAATATATATGTTTGTAATGTTTTAATTTACATGTATGGAATCTAGAATATAAAAAAGTTTCACTTTTTGAAACAATTGACAAAAAAAAATTCAATTAGATATTCACTTTTTTTAGATGCACCTGTAATTCTGTATGCTTTTTCTTTTGATTTTGAGGTCAGTTGTTCCCTGGACCTGCTTTCTTAAGTTTTACCTTCTTGCTTCCTCCTAAGAAGGAGATTTAAAGCTCGTCATGGTTGTATAAGGCAGGCGGGACACACAAGACAGTCAAGTCCATCAACATTATTGTGCAAAGAATGTCTCATAAGGGTGCTTTCCTTTCTTTCATTCGGAGTAATGAATTATAATCTGTCTTTTTCAGCAGTATAATCCTTCATATCAAGATATGGCTATCATAATGTAAATTACATGAATTCACAAGTGCACAGTTATCTCTAATGTCTCCATAAAACAATAGTTGGGCTGTGGAAAGGGTTGAGATGAGGAAAACTAACAATCATCTCTTCCATCTGCAACCAAAAACACAAACATGTCAGAGAGTGAAAACACAACCGAAAGAAAACAAAATAATGCTTGTGTTTGTTTAGCAGAGATGAAGATAATAAAGCTTCACTGTGATCATTGTCTAAGCAATCTGAATGAATACATTTTGGAAATGTGATTATTTAAAGGGGCCATGATATGACATTTTGTTATGGCAGTTATTGAGGTTTACACAGTAAGCATTAAAGGGTTAGTTCACCCAAAAAGGTCGTTCACCCTCATGTCGTTCCAAACCTGTAAGACCTCCGTTCATCTTCAGAACACAGTTTAAGATATTTTAGATTTAGTCCGAGAGCTTTCTGACCCTCCATTGAAAATGTATGTACAGTATACTGTCCATGTCCTGAAAGGTAAGAAAAACATCAAATCAAATGTTGAGCAAATCACTCGATGTAACCGGATCTTCTTCACCAAATCGAACTGAATCATTTTAAACGGTTTGCGTCTCCAATAACCATTAATCCACAAATGACTTAAGCTGTTAACTTTTTTAATGTGGCTGACACTCCCTCTGAGTTCAAACAAACCAATATCCCGGAGTAATTAATTTACTCAAACAGTACACTGACTGAACTGCTGTGAAGAGAGAACTGAAGATGAACACCAAGCTGAGCCACGATAATGAACAAAAGATTGACTCGTTCTCAAAATGGGAGGAGCAAGTGCTAGGCGGTTGTCTGCACACGTCCTCTGAATAAACACATTATCTTGTTAGCGAAAAGTAGCTGTAGGTTATATTAGGGGGAAAATAGTTGTAAAAAATGGCGGGAAGGCAGCGGGTTGATAAACGTGTACGTGACTCAAAAGTTAAATGTGTATTTACAACACACTCTTCCAAGCGGGGTCCTTTTTATTCCTGAAATATGAACTTGTGTATGATACTTGTTTCATACAGGTCCCGTTGACTGCTCACTGACAACATCAGTCGTTTCTCCATGTTGAATGAGTGACTCCTGAGCAGGCTCCTGATTGGTTAACGCGGCGCGAATTGACACCAAAGTTAAAATGTTTAAACTCGGGCGTCAGATGCAAATTTACGTCAAACGCATAAATGCACAAAAGCACCATTCGCGCCAGATGCTCAATTCGCATCATTCGCGCGAACTAGATGAGGTGAATTCGCAACTACTACGCTAAATGCCTCATTCGCGATGCGAGACCTCCAGACACGCATAAAGATGTCTTGACATTGACTTAACATTGAAATCATTCGCGCCAGATGCTCTATTTGCATTTGGTGTGAACGCAGCATAAAGGTCCCGTAACGACACATGACATCAGGGCATGATGCGTAATGTACGAGTCGAAAACGTTAGGCACGTTATACTTTCACTTAAGCTGGCGAACGATCTCGGCATCAGCGCGGAAAGTGAGGAACTAACTGATCTTTGCTTCATTACAGTTTGCAGATATTTTTTCGTCGCGAACGTTGATCTTCCTTCAAAACACCTGGTAAAATAGTCACGCGATAACGTGCGTCATCACTATGACACGGCATTTGTTCTAGCTTTTGTTCACACAGCGCTCGTTCCTGGACTAAACCCGGCAATGTTACTAAATCCCCGACCCGGGATAAGTCTCGGAATAAATCCCGGGATGTGTTTGCTTTCACACAGAAAGCGACCCGGCAAAGTTCCGGCAATTTGCCGGGTCCAACGTGCAGTGTGAAAGGGGATCAAGTCAGAAGGCCCTACCCTGTACAGGGTGGAGAGTCAGAATCACAGGAATCTCAGGCAGCTGCTACTGGATGCAGACTGGTAGAAGGTGTAGCTGCTGCCTGAGATTCCTGTGATTCTGAAAAAGAGGGGAACAGAGAGGAATTTGTAACCACATTTTTAGCTGGCGCTCCCCAGTCAATTCCACTGAAATCATACGACAGACAAAGTTTTGTGTGAGAAGCTAAGGATTCTGTGTCAAAACTTCGGTTGGTGCTATCAACTCCAGTGTCAGCAAAGGACCCATCCTGTTTGTTAACATCAGGGACATACTATGCCATGCCTGTCATAAAGTCCTTTCAATCTATAAGTATATATCAGAACAATATGTTGTCTACAAATAACTATGCAAGCTATTGTTTCACATGTGAAGTTTTTTTTTTTATTGTTATGGTATATTTGTGTTTAACTTATATATTTTTTTTAACTGAAGCACTACTCCTTCGTGTCAGTTGGGAATGTATAAACAGCCACGAAGGGTCTTGGAACTCATGCAAAGAAACTCGCGGAATGGCAGACAACAACCTTCTTGTGTCAGCGTCTACTCTATTCACTCCTACTTATGTTGACACCACAGATTAGGCTGCCTGCCTCAATGTACAAATCCCACAGAAAACCACCTTCTATGCGATCCAGTCCTCGTATTTAATCCCTGTTGTGCAAATTTATCAGGGGATTGAAGATCTGATAGGTAAGCAAACATTGTTTTTTAATGTTTAAAAGTACAACACTGTTAAAACACTGTGAGATTTCTAAATTTGCATCTTCATTCGATTGTCTTTTCGATCCTGGATTCTCTGCCAAATACTGCACATACAGTATGATGGACGATGTGAACAAAAACGTTGTCCACTTCGAGTTGGTGCAGGTCAGTGAGCACATGAGTTTTTCCCCTCTCATGGTGACTTCACAGAAATGTGTTAAAATTTATTTAAGGAAATTTTAACATGAATTCTTTTGTAACTATTCCCCAAATATAATCTTTTAATAATAAGTTTATATATAAATAAGTTTTTATTTATTTTTTTTTAATACAGGTTACTGAAGAAACAAGCTCTTTTGCTATGGAACCAGTAGCCTTCAAAAGGTGTGTAGACTTTATTTTGGACAGTGGATTAAAAATAGATGTGATCATCATGGCCAGGCCCACCTCAATAAGAAAGACTACGAGGGTCTATTACCCTCGTATACAACACAAGTTTGACATCTGGCATGTAGAAAAGGGTATGTATAGCTTGCTTTATAAGTTATTATTGTTCTTATAGTATTACATGATTTGTATTACAGCTTAGATTTGTGGTGTTGTGGAAACAACAGGTTCACAGTATTATTGAAGTACTGAAAGTAGTGTCTACATGCTCTGTTTTGACCCAAAAACCTATTGATCTGAAATAATAAATATTTTAAAAATTTTGGAAAGGGTTCTTAAAAAAAATAATAAAAAAAGAGAGAGAATCAAGACATCCAGCCTTGGATAAAAAATATATGCTACTTTGTGGTAAGCATGTGCATCCTGTGGCGGTAACCCCCATGTATGTTATCTGCAATATTTCACAGTAAATATACATTTGTGAATAAATGAATGTATGTAATTTTTTTTCAGCTTTTAACTGAGTAATGGAAATCCCTTCTCCACCACATTTGTAGTGTACACAGATGGACAGAAGGTGCATGGTGAAAAAAATGTGATCACGATGACCTAAGTCCTGACCAAAAGCGATGAAAACGTTGGCTGAAAAAGGAATCTCCTTCATTTCGCACTCTGTCAACACTAGTATTGAATCCAAGTCTCCTGAAGGACCTGAGACAAATGGTCTTATTCAAGCATACAGGCAAGTTGCTTGTAAACAATACATTTTAATATTTGCTATGTAATTGTTCATTGTACATTGTTTATTTTGGTCTTGAGGTGTACCACTCTGTTCTCCTGAAGTACTGTCGGAAAAACCTCCACTTTCACTACTCCTCAATGGCTGCTCACACACAACTGGCTGTCCTTGATCACAATGAAAATGTAAACCGTGAACAGGCCACCACCTCATCAGGCAAGTACATAACATAAAAAACATGTTCTACAAGTAATTTCATATTTTAAAGTACACGTAAATATAGATATATTTCTGAAATAGGTGAAATGGACAGGTACATAAGAGGTATGCTTGGGTATTATTTCTTGTAGTAAGTACTAATTTTTGACTTTTTTTTTTGGACTGTGTGTTTTAGGTGTTCCACGATACAATGTGGTTTTTCCCAAGCATTCTAAGGAATGGGTGGCTAGGAAAATTTACGAATCCACAACCCAGAACTTTAGGGACTTCTGGTAAAAGATATGGAGCGGCGCAGTGACCCCACTGTTGTTTTCAAGGACCCAACATCGCAAGTTGTTGTTCCGGAATTACCACCGAACATTGCTACAAAATCCAAAATGAACAAAGCAGCAGCAATTTAAAAGCATGTTTCAAGGTTTCAAAAGTAGACGGCCTTGTTCCACATCATTCCATTTGAACCCCCCCCCCCCCCCCCTCTCATTTTCTACACTTTTGCAGCACATATGTTTCTAGGTATTTTTGTAGGATGCATTTCACATTATAAAAAAAGAGTGCTGAGAGGACTAGAGAACTGCATGTAAATATCTAAATACTTACCAAAAAAAAAAAAAAAAAAAAAAACTTTTACTATGGATTGACTTTGACTGAAGTTGAATGTGCTACTGTAACAAAAGTTTTTGATTTATAGCCTCTAGGTAAAAAAAAACTGTACATCACATACATGTTTTTTCTTTTTTCTTTAAATATTACAACAACAACAAAAAAACTGTCCACATAAAGGGTTAGTCTTCAGTAACAAGAAAAATATACAAATGATTAAAAAAAAAATCAAATCAGTCCAAAAGCTTCTTCAGCTTCCTTGAAACCCACATACGTTCCAGATGATGATGGGTATCTTTCACGTATGCTCCACACCACACACGATTGCAGAACTTTCCTGTTGTGTCTTCTCAGTTTTTCTCCTTGAGTATCCACTCCACTACAACACGGTATGCCACCAGTCTATACTGACTGTAAACAATAAAGAAGATATGTGTATGTGTAACAAGTCATTGTACTAAAAATAAAATAACATTAAATAAATACTTACTCTACAGTTAGTGTGCCACCTGATCCTTCAGACCTCGGTCGTCGCTTCCAATTCATTTTAGGTAAGTGAAAACACACGTCTAAAACCCTGCGGCTCAGCAGGGGCATAAAGCCGATTAGTAAATCTAAAATATCTTTAACTGTGTTCCGAAGATGAACGTCTTCCGAGGTCTTACGTATTTGGAACGACATGAGGGTAAGTTATTAATGACATAATTTTCATTTTTGGGTGAACTAACTCTTTAAAGTACAACCTCTAGCCCACATTATTTCCTTTTGGCTTATATTAGAAAAAAGGTCAGAACATGTATAATTTGTTTGAAGATTGTAGCTGCTTTAGTTTCTTGAGTTGCTCCGATCACAGACATGGCTAGATCATCTATTTCATCCACAGGTTCTACTACTTCTTCATATTTCTGCACTCCTCTTCTCCATGCTTTGAATAGTCTAGATGCACCAGGCTCTTTTTCTATAGAAACAGTTTTTTTTCCAGGTTTTATTTTTCCTGTGGGTTCAGCTCTTCAACTCTTCTGGAACAGGTTCATAATTAATTGATTGTTGTCAAGATCTGCCACAACATAAGAACATCTCTT
Organism: Carassius carassius; assembly: GCF_963082965.1. Lineage (NCBI taxonomy): Eukaryota > Metazoa > Chordata > Actinopteri > Cypriniformes > Cyprinidae > Carassius > Carassius carassius. The sequence continues at coordinate 46,779,440 of NC_081755.1, read as the reverse complement.
TCCACATAATTTTTGTAACTGACATCATACATTTTTATTGGTTTCTCACTTCTGTATAAAATTATGTTATTAGAAGCCTTAATCTTAAAATCATGTGTGAAGAGTTTATTAAATTCTTCTCTTGGCATGAAGGATTGTACGTGTGGTATGTTGTTGTTATTCTTTACTTCCACTCTATATCTCATCAGAAATCCATGCATTATTCCAATACTCGGAATCAAATGGCTCAAATTTATCTGAAGGATTGTCCAATAAATTCTTTATCTTAAAATCAAGAAATGTTGGAGCATGTTGGTTTCTGATGTGCAAACACACATAAATTCTGGTTGTGTATGGATGGAGTTTACAATAATGTCTTCATAGAATCCTGACTGCTTGCATGCAAAGTGTGCATTTGGAGCGCTCAACGACGCCATAACATTAATGGATTCTGTCAGTGCTTTGGCAAGGTAAGACTTTTTTTGCCATGCAATAAAGCTAAGTTCAAAGGCCAATTTAAAATGTTGTTACAGTGCACAAAATCTGTATTGTTTTTAGGCACTAGTCGAGAAATCATGTTGCAAAATTGGTCCAAAAGGTGTGCGTTTTTGCACCAATGTATTGTTAAAGGATCACTGTGTAATGTAATATTCCCATATAAATATTAAACAACCAATTAAAAAAATAATAAAAAAGATCAATGCATCCTTTATTAAACAGCTTTCGTCAAATTTAACCCATACTTATGGAAGTATCGAAATGCTAATTCTAAATGCTAAGTCGAGTGCTAATTTCCATATGGAAAAGTATTATTATGTTGTAGTAAACATCTTAAAAGCTCACCTTCAGTGACAGACTCTCCAGATGCCATTTCTCAGAATTCAGTCGCACACGTTCCCTTACTGACAGGCAGGGCAACTTGGTCTGAAGTTGCAATGTTGCGCAAAGTTCCCTGATCCCAAGAGTGCATTCTCATTCAGAAATGGAGGAGGACATAATGTCAACAAGATTTAAAGGAGTTTAACTGATATCTTAATTTTGGCTGCAAACCCATCAGCTATGTGCAGCATCAATGCAAACCACCAATATAAAGACCATCTGGTCAATAAATAACCATGCATAACCATGTGTTATGGTTTTACAGGTCATGGACATTAGATGAGGTATGTCAATCTCACTGGTAATTTTCCCGCAATAACGTTCATCAAGTACAAATAATATCAAAAGGATGTTTACAGAATGCTGATCTCAGAAAATTTTCTCAACATTCTGAGAAACATGCATCAAGTACAAATAACATAAGGGCATTTTGAGAATGTTGTTCAGTACATTTTCTCAACATTATGATAACATATCAAATATTAACAAAGTTATAATGTTCCAAAAACATCTCTTTAACAATATTTAATCTTAACATTTGCAACTTAAAAAAAACACTTGGTACGCAGCATACTCATGCAAGATTAGAAAGTTACAGAAAAATAAACCTTCGGTTGCTGCGGATGCAGAGTACAACTTTGGCTAAAAAGAAAGATTAGTGAAACAAGACAGCGCAAATACAGCACCCATTCATGATTAAAGAGACTTTGGACATTTTATAAAAAAATTTTTAATTTTAAGTCAAGAGATCTGAATGTTTCAAGGTTTCAAAAGATTATGTTACAATTGATCAGTTAAACAGTTTGACTTTATATACATACATTCGTCATATGTCTGTTAAATTACTTAGGGCTTAAATGTTGTTTTATTGAAAATAATAGCTTTGTTTGAACTATTTCAGTCTCGTAGTCACTATTATGGTGATTAATGTTTGCTTTATTTGGAAGTATGTCCAGGGGCGGACTGGCCATCTTTCTAGAGAAGTCCAGAACAGCCTTCGCCCTGGCTGGTTCATCATCAAAGTAAATGTGTCAGATTATGATCTCTTATGCTCTTATGTGCTTTTATGATCTCTTAACTGAGTCGACAGCACTTTATTCTTGGCGGTGACAATTTTTTCAAAACTTGTAATTAGTCTGTGGTGCATTTTCCAAAAGCACCGTTAGCCAACTATGGTCACAAGTTCAGTCATTAACAACATGGGTCAAAGATTCTGTTTCTCCTGAAACTATAGTTCAATTGAACATTTGCAAACAGCATCGCAAACTTAAGTGGTAGGAACTACAGCTCTCGAGCTGTGGTTAGAAGCACAGTTTTTTGTTAGTAAGACATATGGGCTTAAGTAAATATGCTCCTGGGCACACGAAGCAATATAACATGAAGTACAACCTATATATCCCATTCTATCTAAATATAGATATCTAGATATCTATCTAAATATGGCTCAAGCCTCCATTAACAGCTTTAAAATTATGTTTTGGGACTAGTAAAAGAGGCATTGGATGAGATGCGGAAGAAATAATCATACTCACAATAGCGATTTAAGTACAAAAACCGGACGAATCCGTTTAAATATATCATTGATCAATTTCTTGAGGTTTGGTAACTGGAGGATAAGCTGAATAATTGACTCTGCTTCGCGTCGTGGCCGCATCACCGCCTTGGGTGTGCATTATTTTTCTAATAATTCAACGACCCTTCATCAATTATTCTTTACTTATTTTATTTCTCATTTCCATTTAGTTTAACATGAAGTTCTAATGCAAGTAAAACTAAAACTATAAAAATGAATAAAAACTATAGTGTATAGACATTTAAAAACATGACAAAACCACAACAAAATTACTAAAAGAACAAATATAAAAATTAAATCTAATACAAACATTTTTTTTCATTCATTCAGAAACTAACAGTGTTTATAAATTAAAATAAGAAACTATATCAATTCTAATTAAAATAAAATTTGTTGATCTTTCTTCAGGCATCCATGTTTTTAATCACTGAAATTACCCGATTCTTCCAGTTGTTTGTGATTTACTGGACTGAGGATAAGGGATTTTAGAAATATTATTTAGAATTTCTGGTAAATATTTCACAGCTTGGCTTACATAGAAATACAGTACAATTATATTTTTCTTATTTTAACCTATTTAAGTTAGCTGATTCCTCCTCGTGGGCCATTGGCCTACATTAATTCATGAGGTCATCAATTCACGACCAATACGTGATTTAACAAATAAAACTAGCAGCTTTAAAATGAAGTGAAATCTGGTTACAAGCAGGCAGCAGTCAGTAGATGACGCTGTTGCTCTGGAAAGCATGTTGAGTTGTGATGAAGAAGATGTTCAGTGTGACGTAATCTGGTGTACACTCAGCAGTGTGCAGCCACTCTTCTGTGTGAGGAATGTGTGTGTCTGTCTTCATGAACTCTCAGTGGATCTGTTAACCCACGCTGCCCCTCTTAACCTACATCTGACATCTGACCCTCAGACGCCAGAGAGACTCCCTGATGTCCACTCGCTCTGAATCATGGGAATCAGCGCTTCACAAGAGCCTCTGCCACTAAACATCACACATCAGATCTCTGTGGAATCTTGCCTGTTTCTCTTAGAGAGCAATGAGATCTAATTGAGACTTCTGCTTTAGTTTCTATATGTTTCTTTTGAGAAACAGACACAAGATTTCTCATTTTATCTTAAACGAATCTCAAACTTTTAATGTTGTATTTTTCTTTGCTTATACAATATTAGAAAGAAAAGATCGGCTCGATTTGAGAAAGAGGTAAAGATCTTAGTATATAAAAGAAATATATATCTAAAAAAAAAAACACTGGGTGGATTTTTATCATTATAGAGTGCTTGTGTACACACACTGCCAACACACATTTCAGTTCAAACAACTTGTAAAAGTGCATGTAGCATCCGATGACCCCTTTAAGGAGTCAAAGCCATGCTGAAGTCTCCGTGTCTGCGGTCATATATTCTCTCAGTGTCACAATGATCTTGTACTCACAGTCACAACGCGTGTGCACCAACAGTGTGAGCAGAAGCACTCAGAACTGCACGGGGAAATTTATAGCAATGGAGCCGGCATTCATCCAGAATACACTTGTGTAAACACTGCAGAGACACGCCAACACTCACACACGCCTGGTATGCAGAAACTCACACACACACACACACACACACACACACACACACACACACACACACACACACACACACTTTATCTTTCCCTCTGTGTCCCTGTCCCCCGCATGGACTGTCCCAAACAGATTTGGTCTGTCATTGGTTGTTCTCAGAATAATATACTATGGCTGACTGTATATAGTCAATAAGATTTCCTTGAGGAAATAAATACTTTTACTCAGAAACTATGTATTAAATTGATCAAAAGTGACAGATTTCTATTTAAAATAAATGCTGCTCTTTTGAAAGATTTCAACATTGATTTAAAAAAAAAAAAAGGTTTCTTGAGCAGCAAATCAGCATATGATTTCTGAAAATTCAGCAATACATCACAGGAATTAATTACATTTCAACATATATTCCCATAGAAAACAGTTATTTTAAAATGGTAATAATATTTCACAATATTACTGATTTTACTGTTTGTTTGTTTTTTAATCAAATAAATTCAGCCTCGGTGACTTATTTTAAAATTACGAAACCCAAACTGGATTGTTTTTAGCACCAAATATTTAATGTATACTGCATCTTATTTACTGTAATATAAACTGCATATCATTTGTTATGAAACAAAATATATCATGCAGCAATTAGTATGATGTAACATGACCTCATTATAGTGAATGTTTAAATCACTGAAAGATATCTAATGATCTTAAATAATTTTAATGGTTTTCAACTTCAACTTTATTTATTTATAAAGCACTTTTAAGACCACTATGTGGAAACCAAAGTGCTGTACAAGGAGGCTAAAATATATATATAAGAATAAAATCAAGCATAAAACATTATAAACATACCACAACAACAACAAAGAACAAATTACAAAACATTATCAAATGCTAATGAAAACAAATGAGTTTTAAGTGCACTCTGAAACACAGGAAGTGTAGGAGAAGATTTTACAGACAGAGGAAGGTTATTCCAAAGCCTTGGAGAAGCAACAGAAAAGGCCTGATCACCTTTGCATTTTAAACGAGATCGAGGAACCATCAGATGTAATTGATCATTTGAACGCAAATACCTATTACATTGATGCAAACTAATTAAATCTGAAATATACTCTGGTGCTAAACCATGCAAAGCTTTAAAAACATATAATAGCACTTTGTAATGAATCCTGTATCATACAGGAAGCCAGTGTAATTTAATAAGCACAGGAGTAATATGCTCTGTCTTCTTAGTACCCATTAAAAACCTAGCCGCTGAATTCTGAACAAGCTGCAGGTGGGAGAGAGAGGCCTGACTCACACCCAGATACAATGCATTACAATAATCCAAATGAGATGACACAAAAGCATGCACAACTTTCTCCAAGTCCTCAAAAGAAAGGATTGACTTCAACTTAGATATAGATCTAAGATGGAAAAAACTATTTTTAACAATGGAATTAATTTGTCGATCAAATTTGAGCTCAGAGTCAAAAATGACACAAAGGTCTTTCACTCAAGAAAGATTTTTCCCAGGAAGTAACCCCAGGCAGTCAGTGACATTATCCACACATCCCTTTTTTACCAAATAAAATAAATTCAGACTTATTCTCATTCAGCTGAAGAAAATTATTAACCAAACAACACTTAACCTCATCCAAACATTCATACAGAGACTGAATGGATAAATCATCCTTGCGCTTCAATGGTAAATAAATTTGTGACTCATCAGCATACAAATTATAATGAATGCCATGTTTTTCAAAAATATAAAGCATATAAAGGGAAAACATATAAAGGGAAAACAAAACCGGTCCCAGGATTGAACCCTGAGGAACACCACACATGAGAGGGGCAACAGATGAAGAGTAATTCCCTGGACTGACCGAAAAAGTTCTAAGGCTAAACCCTGAATGCCAACATGGTCTCTAAGGTGATCAATGAGAATCTTATGGTCAACTGTGTCAAATGCTGCGGTAAGATCTAAAAGTAACAGAACAACAAAACTTACAGAATTAGCGCCACAAAGAATATCATTAGTGAGCCTCAAAAGAGCTGACCCCGTACTATGGCTGGCTCTAAATCCTGACTGAAATCTATCTGAAATGTTGTTCTTAACCAAAAAATCATTAAGCTGTGCATACACAATCTTCTCTAGTAATCTTGTTTTGTATTTTTACCTAACTTTGTGTTAAATAAATAAATAAATCCGAAGTTTGACTCGAAGAAAGAGTCATGAATAAGATGACCAGATTTATCTTGAAGTATTTATATTGAAGCATATATTTTCCATTAAAATATGATAAACTAATCTATTAGACTAGTTATTTTGGATGACATTAAATGCATATCATATACTTCAATAATTAAATTTCATTCAGTGCTGAAGTGTCAAAAGTTGAATATGATTTAATAAGTGATTTGCAAAAATCTGAGTCAATATTGTTTTGAGCTTAGCTACATGTTAATATTAAATTATTAAATATCAAATTAATATCAAATTATTATTATTCACACAAGTGAATTTTGTGCAGTTTAGCACTGAGGATGACACCCAGGATGCTCCCTATGTAGGCAGCCTCCTTCTGAAATGCCAGTGTGTGCATGTGTGTGTGTGTGTGTTTGGCAGGACTGCTTGTATTTAGGACTCTCTATGGCTTTAACAATCTTCTACATTTCAAAGGCTTGTTTAGAAATCTGATCTGTGCATACCTTCACAAGCACACACACACACACACACACACACACACACACACACACACACACTAGCTGTTTTTAAATCACTCCTTCAGTGTGGCAGTGTAAATAAACATTAGTTTGGCTTGTGTTCACACACACACACACAGCAGCCACAGACACACACTGTCATCTGTCTTACAACACAGACCATCCATCACAGGAGTGGAGTCGACATGTCTGACACACACACTCTCACTTTTCACACCACTAAACACACACACACACACACACACACCTGAGGAGAAAACATTGATTCGATGCGCTGGATGATGATGTCATCGCACAAGCAGCCTGGAGTCACACGCTAATACCTATGACGCCCTCTCTCTCTCTCTCTGTGTGTTTGTGTAATAAAATGTCCTGCAGTGTTCGAATGATTCCTCAAATCATGTTGCTGTTACTTTACTGACTAATCAGATGCAACATTTTCACCTGCTGCACAATAAAACAGGTTCAAAAATCCCACAGACGGATCAGGAAGGAAAAAAAAATCCCAGAACAACATGGCAACATTCTGAAATCGCTTTAAACATCTTAGAAGCGCCCTGGCAACCACCTACAACAACACAGTAATGTCTTGAGCACAGGCAAACAAAGCTAGCCAAGTCTTCAAATATGATTGGCTGACACAAAACAGGAAGTGAATGTCTGAATAGGAATATCATATATTCAAACAGCAGAGAACGAGACAGAGAGTTAATAATGTGAATAATTTGCTGTTTTCAAATGTTAAACAGTGTTCATTATTATTACTATTTGTTTTATTATTTGGTATCTGAAACCAAACGGAGCCCTCAAGGATGTGTTTCGTAGTGCTTCTGTATGGACTGTTGCTGGTTGCTTATTTGTGATTACTGGTAGCAACACAGATTTTAACAACAGGACTGGGGTTCTACGCTATAGCCAGGAACAACTCTGGCAGCTGAGACACCACGCTCTTAAAAATAAAGGTGCTTAAAAGGTTCTCCACAGCGGTGCTTAAAATGTTCTTCTATACACGACAACGTTTTCAAAACGATTCGCGTTTTCACATATCTGCGAAATGGCCAAAAACACTGTATTGCGTATGCCAGGCCAGTAGTTGGCGCTGTCACCTTGTTAGTAAACAGGACCTGTAGTGAAGTGATGATTATATGTTGTATATGATGCGTCTCTGCTGTTGGTTGAAATATTGGTGAAGTAAATCCACACTTTGTTGAAGAAGCGCAGCAACAACAGCACCATGTACTCCATCATTGCACATTTTAGAGTGTCTTCTATTGTGGCCAGCCTAAGACACACCTGTGCAATAATTGTGCTGACTAATCAGCATCTTGATATGCCACACCTGTGAGGTGGATGGATTATCTCGGCAAAGGAGAAGTGCTCACTAACACAGATTTAGACAGATTTGTGAGCAATATTGGAGAGAAATAGGCCTTTTGTGTACACAGAAAAAGTCTTAGACCTTTGAGTTCAGCTCATGAAAAATGGTGGCAAAACCAAGAGTTTAGAGTTTAAGTGTTCAGTGTAGAATAGGAGGTGATACACAATAGTGAATACAGGAGCCATTTATAAGAAAGGGCTGCAACGATTGTATTTCATGCGTAAGCTTTGGCAGTTTAGTGTGGATACACATATACTGGCTTCTTTTCTATCGCTCATTTGTGCAGAGTATTTTGACTTTCAGTTTTATTGCTTGGCATTTCTCTCTGTCTGTAGTGAATAAGAAAAAATGAAATGAGATTGTTAATATGGTTAGTAAGATTGCAGGTAAACAGCAACATAGTTTGACATCATTCTGTGAATCTCGAGTTGTGAGAAATAGCCATGTAATTCTTCGAGATGAATCGCACCCTCTTTATGGTAAATATGAGTTGTTACCATCTGGTCGAAGGTACTACGTACTGCCCGTGCACAAAGATTGTTTGATTCTGCCGTTGTGAGAATGAGGTTAGTGTCCAATGTTTTATTTGTAATGTGTAATGTGTAATTTTCAATGTGTTGTAATTTGCTGATGTTTGTTTGTATTTGATAATTGTTGTTATTGATGACTGAAGGGTGCCACAGATGCAAACTTATTGCTGATAAACTTATTGCTGATATTGGATGTTTTTATTCTTCTTAAATAATGCAATTACATTTTTTTATTTTACAATGTTTACAATATTAAATCAAATTTCTTATTATTGCTTATGCTTTTATTCACTTTTCTTGATTTTTAACTCGATTTCTCATTTTAATTTCATAATTATTTTTTTCATGATTTCATATTTACACCATTGTTAGAATGTGACCATTTTTCTTTTAATTGTTCCTTACGGCTATCTGTTAATATTACTTATTTATGCTTTTATTTTTATTTTGTCAATTATTTTTTTATTTGATTTTGCATTGTTTCACTTTCATTAATTTATTTTGTATCTATATTTGCACTATTGCTATAATTTAACTTCATTTCTTGTTTTAATTTCCCCATTTTAGTTTTCCTGTTAATTTTAAATATAATTGAACTTTAATTTGAATATAAAACAATACTCTCATATTGATTGAAATGTAAATGTTCTCCTCTCATTGTTTTTTACACTGCTGCTCTAGTTTATTTGTTAATATTGCTTATTTGTGCATCATTTTATCTCTATTTTCATTATTTATTGCTTGCTTACCCCATTTTTTCTATTGCTAATAGTGTGCAGAAAATACTTTGCTGATGCCAATGTAGTTTGCATTATACCAATTAAACTAATGAATCCAAATGAATGGAAATAGCGAGAAAAAAGCTAACTATTGTGTTATTATTATTGACCCATGCAGCTATAGTTACTTTACTCTCTGAGCTGATTTAGTGCTGTTGTTGAATGTAATCCCTGTGTTTTGTCAGTTATTTGTGGCGTCACTGAATGCAGTGCTGCTATAGTGTGTGTGTACAGCCGAATTTCACAGCTCATTACACAGGCTCCAGTTCTGTCTGTCTCTCTCTTTCTCTCGGTCTCCCCTCCCGAGCAGCAGCAGGTAGACCTCAGAGTCTCTCCGCAGGCCGTGGGCTTCTGTGGCCTGTCTGTCTGCATTGCCGTCTGCCTGTATGTGTCATATCTGCAGGATGATGTGCTGCACAATAGCAGAGCATCTCGATGTTTACATTAATTCTGAAAGACTAACGAGCCTCGAAGAGAGAGACAGAGAGAAATGACAGCATTTGTCCCGTCTGCTGATCATTTACTCGCCCTCATGCCGTCTCAAACCTGCATGCTTTACTTTCTTTTGTAAAAACACAGAAGAAGTTTGTTTAGCAAAATGTCTGAGCTGTTTTCCATGGGTACCAGGGCTGTCAAGCTGCAAAAAGAACAAAAATGCATCATAAAAGTAACGTTAAAACCAGGGTTTTACTGTTAAACTAAAATAAATTAATTAATAAAATAAATTAATTCAAAATATTCACCGGGGTTATTATTTCATCAGCTATAAATAAAACTATTTATTTTTTAAACTAAAATATAGCTGAAATACAATCAAATATAATATTAGGTGAAAAACAAAGTAAAAAAAAAAGTTTAAGCTGAAGGCAGTTTAAGCTGTTTAAGTTTAAGATGAATATTATAAAACTAAAACTGAAATAATAATAAATTAAACCTAAATAGTAATATTAAAAAAACAAAACAAAAACAATAGCAAAAATTACAAAAGCACATAAAACAAATAATAAAGACTAAACTATAATTATAAGCATACTGAAATGGTTTGACTTCAATTTTAAAAAGACATGCAACACACAAAAGTGCGTTGTCTCTGCATCATGACCACACCAGATTTAAACAGCATGAAAGCAAGATTTTCACTCAATAATGATTTAAGCATCAACATATTCCTTACATAAAACTACTGTATGACATGGAATACAGTGCATGTAGCTGTAGTCTCCACACTGTAAAAAATAATTCTGTGGCTTAGTAAATATTACAGAAATTTTTAACTTTGTTAACTTAATAAAATCTCTGAATATCGTGTACTTGATTGTTTGAGTTAAACATACCAAAATAATTGAGTAAAAATCCAACAGTTCATTTTATCTAAAATTTACAGATATATTTAAGTTGTTTTCAATCAAAGTTGTTTTTCTAACCAATTATTTCTTTATAATATACTTAATATATTTGTGAAATTTCTATCAAAATATTTGAGAATGTTGAATTAAACTGATCTGTTACAAGAAACAAAAATATTACTTAATTCAAATCAATATTATTAATATATTTAACACACTCTTAAAATTTGAGTAAGTTTACTCAATTAAAACAATGCACCCCTCCCCCACCCTCTGACGTGACGACAACTCGACGGTTGGTTTGAACTCTCCAGTCTCCAGACAACAGCTCTCTTCTCAGCGTCGCAGATTTGGTGCATTTCCTCTGTGAAATTCAGGTTTGTGTATGTTTTATTTTATCTATAAAACCTTTACTGTGCTTTAAATCATATTTAATGCAAAACAACATACAGAGTAGTAATTCGACACCTAAACGAGAGTCGCGCCTGTCTTTTTGCATGATTGAAACGCTTTGCATAAACACATGACTTCATTCCTAATGATAATAAATATAATTATTATCATTTGGATGATAAAATGTCCTCAGAACTGTCACTGTTTGTTTATTGGCAGGTTATGTCAGTCACTCGCAGTATCTATCGGCTGTGAGTGAAACGCAGGACGGCGGTATGAAGTTCAAAGTTCACCCGCAGAGGCGAGTTCGTCTCCGGCACGAGGACCAGCGCTGATCCGGTGGATATTGATTACACTTGAATTAGGCTACCTGAATTTTTAAATATTTAATTTTTACTTATAAAATATTTGTTAAATGAGTTTAAATGTAGGCAATATTGTATACAGTGTAAAATGTGCTGTATTGCTGTACTCATTGACAATAAAGGCCAATGTCATGTATACTGGTGGTTGTGTGGAGTACTATTTTACAAAGGTTTAGAGAAAATAAAAAGTTAATATTACTCATTAATATTGTTTTTAAATGTTTAAATGTTCAATTATTTCTACTCAATTTTATTTGTTAATGTACCAGATGCAGTTACTCAGATTTACTTTATTTTTTACTTGCATTTACTCAATTCATACAGTATATTTCATTGATTTCACAGCTTTAAAATTTACTCAATTTTTTTGAGTGTAAAAATGTTTCACCAATAAAATTGAGTAAATAATAGTTAAATTTTTACAGTGCATGCACTTTCAATGCATACACAATAATGTTTTTTTTCTTCACTTAAAGAAAGAATGTTATTTGGGTTTGAAATGACATGATAATAAGTAAATAAAGAGCTTTTTGTTGTTATTGAGTGCCTATCCCTTTAAGAGACAAATTCAACCGTACAGACTGTTGATTATCAGGAAGGTCTTTTGGCTCCAGTACTTCAGAAGAAAGAAGAAAAGGTAATACAAACAGAGATGGGGGAAGTGTGTGTGTTGCTTGTTGTTAATTTGCTCCATGCAGATCAGTCAAACAGGAACCCCAACCGAGCAAATCTCGTTTTCATGACTGTCAGCAAGAGCTCAAGCAGGGAACCGGCTGTGGACAGAGATGCAGAGAAAACCAGAGAGAGAAGAGAGGCGCCAAATAGTAATTAAAGCCGTGTAGATTAAGTTTACAGAAGTGTGATGCTTTAACTCACTTTATTACCCCCTACAGGAGTGTAAAAATCCTCCCCACCCTCCCGTGTGTGTGTGTGTGAGTGTGAGTGTGTGTGTGAAAACTAACATTTACCATCTCACTCCTGCATCTGTTTTTAAGGCGCGTTTTGCACCCTGTAAAATCTCACGCCTCAGTTAACCGGGCTGTGAGAGGGTCTGAGAAACAGCCCCACGCCGCCTCGCACCTCTGTGATAATTGTCAGGGTCACGTCTCTTCCACCGCGTGCTTTGATTCCCATCTCTGGTGTCATTCAGTAGCTGCTCCTGCTGATATAACAGACACGCAAAAGCTTCGTTCAGTGGTGAAGAGTTTATCTGACACTGCAAATCTACAACTAACTGCATCACACTGCAGGACAAATTTAATCAGATTTACCATCCTTAAAGGGATAGTCCACCCCAAAATGAAAATCATTTACCCCAATGTCGTTCCAAACCTGTAAAAGCTTTGTTCGTCTTCGAAATGCAATTCAAGTTATTTTGGATGAAAACAGGGAGGATTTTTACTGTCCCATAGACTGCCAAGTAAGTTACACTGTCAAAGTTCAGAAAAGTATGAAAAACATAGAACAGGCCATTTGCCATCAGTGGTTCAACTTATTTACTTACTTGGCAGTCTATCAGACAGTAAAAAGCCATCTGGATTTCATCCAAAATATCTTAAATTGTGTTTCGAAGATGAACTAAGCACCATACCCCAAAATACTTAAGGCTGTAAAGGTGCTTCAAGTACTGAGTTAAGGGTATGAGTACTTATGCAATGTACTTATTTCAGTGTTTTATTTTTAATACATTTGCAAGGCTGTCACAAATCAGTTTTTTTTTGCTTTGTCATTATGGTGTATGGAGTGTACAAACCCAATTCCAAAAAAGTTGGGACACTGTACAAATTGTAAATAAAAAAATGAATGCAATGATGTGGAAGTTTCAAATTTCAATATTTTATTCAGAATACAAAATAGATGACATATCAAATGTTTAAACTGAGAAAATTTATCATTTTAAAGGACAAATAAGTTGATTTTAAATTTCATGGCATCAACACATCTCAAAAAAGTTGGGACAAGGCCATGTTTACCACTGTGTGGCATCCCCTCTTCTTTTTATAACAGTCTGCAAACGTCTGGGGACTGAGGAGACAAGTTGCTCAAGTTTAGGAATAGGAATGTTGTCCCATTCTTGTCTAATACAGGTTACTAGTTGCTCAACTGTCTTAGGTCTTCTTTGTCACATCTTCTTTGTGATTGTGATGTGCCAAATATTTTCTATGGGTGAAAGATCTGGACTGCAGGCTGGTCATTTCAGTACCCGGATCCTTCTTCTACGCAGTCGTGATGTTATAATTGATGCAGTCTGTGGGTCTGGCATTGTCATGTTGGAAAATGCAAGGTCTTCCCTGAAAGAGACAATGTCTGGATGGGAGCATATGTTGTTCTAGAACTTGGATATACCTTTCAGCATTGATGGAGCCTTTCCAGATGTGTAAGCTGCCCATGCCACACACACTCATGCAACACCATACCATCAGAGATGCAGACTTCTTAACTGAGCGCTGATAACAACTTGGGTTGTCCTTGTCCTCTTTAGTCCGGATGACATGACGTCCCAGTTTTCTAAAAAGAACTTCAAATTTTGATTTGTCTGACCACAGAACAGTTTTCCACTTTGCTACAGTCCATTTTTAATTTTCTTGGTCCAGAGAAAACGCCTGCTCTTCTGGATCATGTTTAGATATGGCTTCTTTTTTGACCAATAGAGTTTTAGCCATCCACGGCGAATGGCACGGGGGATTGTGTTCACTGACAATGTTTTCTGGAAGTATTCCTGAGCCCATGTTGTGATTTCCATTACAGTAGTATTCCTGTATGTAATGCACTGCCGTATAAGGGCCCGAAGATCACGGGCATCCAGTATGGTTTTCCAGCCTTGACCCTTACGCACAGAGATTGTTCCAGATTCTCTGAATCTTTGGATGATATTATGCACTGTAGATGATGATAACTTCAAACCCTTTGGTGTTTTTCTCTGAGAAACTCCTTTCTGATATTGCTCCACTATTTTTCGCTGCAGTATCGGGGGAATTGGTGATCCTCTGCCCATCTTGACTTCTGAGAGACACTCCCACTCTGAGAGGCTCTTTTTATACCCAATCATGTTGCCAATTGACCTAATAAGTTGCAAATTGGTCTTCCAGCTGTTCCTTATATGTACATTTAACTTTTCTGGCCTCTTATTGCTACCCGTCCCAACTTTTTTGGAATGTGTAGCTCTCATGAAATCCAAAATGAGCCAATATTTGGCATGACATTTCAAAATGTCTCACTTTCAACATTTGATATGTTATCTATATTCTATTTTAAATAAAATATAAGTTTATGAGATTTGTAAATTATTCTATTCCTTTTTTACTCACAATTTGTAGTGTCCCAATGTTTTTGGAATCGGGTTTGTAAATTGATGTGGGGAAAAAGTAATTTAAAGCAGTTTAACATAAGGCTTTAACTTAACAAAACATGAAAAAAAATTAAGGGGTATGAATACTTTCGCAAAGGCACTGTATCTAGAAAAACATCTATGATCTGGTGCTTTAAATAGCCCAGACACCAAAATACTGATCTAAAGAACACATCCTGAACTTTAATACTATTTATTTGCCAGTATATATCCACAATATCTGATAAGCCAACAAGCTCCAGTATAGTGCTGTTGGGACGTGAGGTCAGACAGATTTTTCCTCCAACAGCCACTGTCTCTAATGAGGGCGTATCCTGTTTATCGGGGTGAAAATTAGAAAATGCCCCCCTGGGGTCTCTGTGAAGACCCTTCTGTCCCCATCTCCCAGTGTGCCCTGTTTAAACACAGCAGAACTGTGAGATGAACACAGTCGGGGGGTCAGAGACACTGCTGGGAGCCACGAACACATTACATCTGATACACAAAAAAGACTGATTTACATTACTGGGAAATGTATTTTTCTCAAATTATTTTAATGTAATGTTTTTTATTTTTTTATCTGATTTAGATATCGGTTGGACATTGAAAATGCGTGTAAATGTTGCTACAAAGGCAGTGGAGATGCTCAAACAGATATTACATCCAGTAAAAGGACCTTCTTTTTAGGGTCCTAATGCAGACTTAAACAGAACAAATTGTCATGGCAACCACAGCTTCCACCAAAATCCCAATTGCAACTTTTTAGGGCACAATTCAGAATTGGAGAAAGATTCAGAATTGCAAGATAAAAACTTGCAATTCTGAGAAAGAGTCAAATCAGTATTTCCAAAAAAAGTTTAGTAATAGCCTTTTTTATTTTTTACATTTCATGATTTACATCTCACAATTCTATTTTTTAAGAATTCTGAGTTTACATTTGTAATTCTGACATTTTCCCCCGCAAAAGAATGAAAAATAAATAAATAAATGCAACAATTTATCTCACAATTCCGAGTTATCTCTTGCAATTGTGAGTTTATATCTCATAAATAGAATTTTTTTTAAATCTGATGGACTGTTCCACATCTACAGTTTGAAAAGTGCCACTAGATGGCACAGAATTCCAGATGTACTATATAATATGTGTGTGTATGTGTGTGTGTGTGTGTGTGTGTGTGTCTAAGACTGACTGCCCCCTCTTGGCTATTCTATTCTATTCTATTCTATTCTATTCTATTCCATTCTATTATTTTCATTCCATTCCATTCCATTCTATTCCATTCCATTCTATTAAGTTCTGTCCTGTTTTATAATGTTGACTTTCCCAGGCAGAAAATGGAGACAAAAGAAAATGGCTTAAATGCATAGAATGGGAAAAGAAAAAAGTTAAATGAAAGCTTGTGCAGGTGAAAGTGGATCAGTGTATGTGTGTGTGTGTGTGTGTGTGTATTACGGGGGGATGGAGTGATGGACAGCTCACACGCCAGCCATTATAGTGAGGTGCTGCCAGCACTATTGCCATGGCAACAGGCCAGGGGCCCCACAGAACAAAGAAGCTGGATCCCAGTGTGTGAAAGACTAACGGCCTCTAGTGCTCATATTTACATGTGACGCTGAAGGGTTAATTGCTGTGAATTCCTGGGCTGCGTGTGAAATCTGTGTCGTCTTTGATTTGACATTACAAACACTTCCAGAGTTACAGATGTTCAGCTTCTAAACGCATCTTTTTAGGTGATCTAATATCTATTTAATATCACTCAGACTATGCTCAAATTTACCAAGATATAAATCAGAGATCTCTATATGAACTCCAAAATTTCTAGTGACTCATTTGTATCAAATCTAAATTGAACCTCAAACCTTTGTAGTACCAGCCCAGTTTTATCTTTGAGATTTGCTCCGAAGACCTTCATCCGACATCAAAGAGGCACTGGCCTTGCATACCAGGTAGCAGGAATATCTTTACTCCTAGATTCCCCAAAATGCATCAAACACCACAAAAAGAATTTTAAAAGCAAAACATTTGTGTCCCAATATCAATAATGAACTTTTCAAAAGACACCAATTAACCTAGCAGTGGGAGAACCTGAAGAACCGGGCCAATACATATTCTCTAATAAACAAATCACATTTCTGATGAAGTACATGCAGAGGTCAGGATTGCAAAAAAACTATACGATTTAAACGAAAACTTGCATGAATCAGACTCTTTATCCTACGCAGGGTGGAAAAAGCACCTGCGACTAAGAGCGAAGTTTATATACAAAGGGTGTTAAGAGCAGGCCAGCTGTAGTCTTCCAGGATAAGGTGAAAATATAAGCTCATTGACAGACAAATGTTAGCAAGTGAGCTAGCAAGCAGCGATGACAAGGCAGATAGCGTAGTCTACAGGGTTCATTTCTATAATGCTTATTTTATACCATTCCCAAGCAGCCATCGTAAAACAATACAAAAAGGCATTGCGACATACAAAGTTTTATGGATTTTTCATGAAGCTAAAAGTTAAAATGGGCCAAGCGACGTGCTGACAAGCATCTAGAGTTAAATAAAAGCACGCACAAGAGAAAATGTTTCAACATGGTCAAACTGGGTCAAAGATGAACCTTGTCTCAGCCAATTGGCCACCTCTGAAGCAACAATCGCTCTTCAGGGCTAAATAAATTATTTATAAGTTTATAAAAATGACATGTCATGAAGTTTCAATTTCACCACAATGAATCCATACCCATGGGGCATAAAGCAACACCACATGGATGAGAGGGGATCACGACACAAGCGGTTCTGCCCACCCAATCCGGCGCTCCCCAGACGTACAAAAGACAGGGAAAAACAGACGTATAGACGCCTTTCATCCTCACAATGAGAATCATATGTCTCCAGTGGCCTGCTCCAGACATTCGGTCTTCACTATAGGTGACGCCTTCGGGCAGAAATGGGAATCTGAAACAAGGAACAAATCGCATGGAGATACGAGGCTTCTGGAGGGGAAGCGGTGGTCTAATGGCTCTGGCCGAGATCCGCTCTACAAACACAAAGGTTATAGATTCAAGAGAGCAGTTTTGTGTCCATCAACTTGATACCCTTGCACAAGGCGTGCAACAAACCCATCAGAAAATGCAGCGTACAATGAATGTAAAGCAACTGGTGGTTTACAACTCAAAAATGAGTCACAGGTCTATTAGGATCGTGAAATATTCAATATCAGTGCACAGCTCTTTAATAAAAGTTGGATATATCAAAATGTAACAGCATACATTATAGCAATATAGACTACAAAACAATTCTCAACAGTTTGATTTTTTTATATATTGTCTTAATGTAAATTATCACACTGCTAAACCAAAAGTACACTATTAAAAGTAAACTATTATCACAGCTCTGTATATAAAGTTGGATATATAGTGCATCAGCTTTCTTCACATACATACAGTAGGTCACACTCACTGTGATTGTTTACATGGTAACAAAATTTGAACTATATTATATACATTTAATTGATACAGCCTGATTTGACCCTGATTTGAAAACAATGCTAAACACAGAAAATAGGATATCAAATCAACCAAAGGGGTTTTCTAAACAAAATGCAACTTCTGTTGAGGACAACAGCAACAGCACTTCAAACTAACATTTCAGTTAACTACAGTTCTGATTGTGCATTGGTCTGTGGCATTACCTCATCAACGGCATTCTGCTTCCAAAAATACTGCATTTAAATTTAATATGAGTATTTACAACATGCATTCTGCTGAGGAATACGCACAGAAATGAAAGCCAGCAATTCACGGGCCACTCTCTGTTACCGCTGCATTACTTCATGGAAATGCATCAATACCGGCCGGTCTAGAAGAGAGACTTGGCTCGCGTCTGATTTCTCATTATCGTAGACTAATGTTCTTTCCCGGTGCGTATAAATCAACACGACCGAGCCGCTTTCATGTGCGCAGCGGGAAGTTATCGTGCATATCGACGAGCTCTTTGAACTCTACATGTATGTTCTATATGTCTGTGGGTGTGGATGAGATGGGACAGAGTTTGTTTTTATTGATCGGTCACGGGGCTAGGAAAAGATCAGAGACTGAGAGAATGACGTGCAGTGTTCATGAAGAGAAGCGTGCTACCTTGCGGTCTACAAAACCAACTAATTTTCTTCTTAACCCTCATATAGTCTCACAAGTGGCTGATTTGGAAATCTTTACTTAGAGAATAACAAACATTTCGGATGAAACTCAGCCCTCAACTGAACCCCACAGTCTAAACTAAGCTAAAACAAGTGACGCACAAAAAAATCAACAAAAACAATCTCAGAAAGAAGCAATGCCAAATGCTCACCTTTTGGAACAGGTTTCATGTTTCTTGGAAAGTTTTTGATATGTAAGAATACGTTATATACGGTCGTGTTTGACCGTTGCGCTAGCGCGTTTTGAAAATGTGGCGGTAAATTTAAAAAGTGAAAAGGCGCGGGTTGTTTTATTCCACTGCCCGGCTACTCGCGTTTTTAACCGCAAAACGCTTTCCGTGTGCTGATTTCTATGGAAGGTTTTTTCTGCCACCGTATAAAATGCTTATAATTTAATCGGGCTTCATAGGAGCATGTGGATGATGAATTAAAATGCTGTTATGATAGATGATACTTGGGAATCCAGACAAGTGATAAAATACAGATTTGCACAATATCGCAAGTACTGCAAAACATGACTGTCTAAACAGTAAGATAGCAAAGTCTTGAAAAAAAAAAAATAAAGTTTAAAATGCAGTTTTAAATAATGTAGGCTACCAAAATAAAGCCACATACAGATTAGTATTTCTTCAAATTAATATCTATCTATATGGCATTATTAAAAAAAAACTTCCATGCCTGATTTTTATTGATTCATTGATGATGGTTGGCATGGGTACAAAACTTGCTTTCATTACAGTAATCAAGGGCTGCATCTCAAGACACACATCAGGCCAAATGCAGAGGAGTTGAAAACAGAAGTAAACAGTCACGTATTTAAGGCATTTGTGAATGTTTATGTTTAGAAGTTATTTTATAAATGGTTAAATAGGATATGTGCACCAGATGAAGATTTAAACGTTACATTGACTTAAGAAAAAAAGTGTTTGCATGTGCAAAACTCGCCACCGTGCTATGAAATATGAGTTGATCCTGTCAGTATCTCTTGACAAACACACTTTCAGCTCACAAGATTACATGAAAAACTCTCAAAATTCTTGAAAGGCTGAAAATATTAATTTACTTTATTTGTGTGAAAGAAGAAACCTGACTGAACAAGAACAGCACAGGGTAGCAGCTGCAGGTGCGTGATATATTTCGGTGAAATGCCATGATGTTTCAATGCTACATGAGCTTTATCATTTGTTATCACAGCTCACAGGACAGAGGAGTGTCTATCGTCTTAGTTAATGTGCACTTTTCTCATTATCTTCTCCTGTCCTTGAATCTTCAAAGAAAATGCACCACTAATGAGACTTCTTTCTTGAAAAACAACCCAACTAATCTGTCTAAAAAAGAGAGAGAAATGGTTTGATTTATAGTAATGCTGGGGTTTTTCAATAATTAATGTGACAACAGAAATGAGAAGAAAAGCCTGCTGGATCAAGTCATTACCAATGGGATTGTAAATTTGTCAAAGGTCTTATTAGAGATAAAAGAGCAACCTCTGACCAAATCACATTTTGCTTTAGGAAATCAGACAAGTGTCAGAGTTGTATACTGAAGTGAAATGACAGAGAGACTCTGCTGCATGGTCGATGGAAGGCTGATAAAATAACAAACATCTGCATGTCAGTGGCCTGCGTTCAATCGTCCTTTCACTGACACGGGACAGAGCTTTGGGTTAGTGAGTAGGATTTTATGACAGAACGGCCCTTTCATTCCACTGCATTAGGAAGACAAACTGCCGTTATCACTTGAAGTGGGTCTGCAGCTGCAGGAGAAACATGTTTGGCGCGTCTCCTAGAAGCCGCAGAGATACAGAGACTCTTGACACTGGTCAAACCACGCACTAAAGAGAAGAGATGGACCAGACCGCCATCGTCTGCCGGAGAGAGCGCCGTGTCCATATAAAGAAATGAGGGCGTTCTGCTGGAGAGATATCAGAGCAGACATACACATCAACTCTCACGACCAGATGAAAAGAGCATCTCTGATAAATACGAGCAGTGATACGAGATGTTTCTTCTGAGAAAGAAACAAAAGTGAGACAGTAGTTGGCATGCAGTAAATTAAATTGTTGTAGAAACAATTTTCACTGAGAAATGGCTAGTAATTGTCACACAAAATTTAGTATTTCCATGTTATCTCAGGGAAATGTGAGTTAATGTTGAGACCTTTGATCATCTTGGCATCATATGATCTTTTCTGAAGCTCAATATTATTTCAAAACATGTGATTATACTTTAAAAGATCTAAAAAATCTAATAAAACATCTGAAAAGATCAAAAGAATGGACTGCTCCTCAAGGGTGCATTTATTTGTACAAAACTTCAGTAAAAAAAGAATATATATATATATATATATATATATATATATATATATAAATATTGTATTTTTTGTCCCAGCTGAATTTTCAGCATCATTACTCGTCTTCAGGGTCACATGATCCTTCAGAAATCATTCTGATATGCTGATTTGCTGCTCAAGAAACATTTCTGATTATTATCAACGATGAAAATAGTTGTTCTGCTTCATATTTTTGTGGAAACTGTAACATATTTTTTTTTAGGATTCTTTGACGAATAGAAAGTTCAGAAGAAAATAATTTATTTGAAAGAGAAATCAACATTATAAATGTCTTTACTGTCTTTTTTGATAAATTTAATGCACACTTTTTAAGAAAAAATAGTATTAATTTATTCTGTTCAAAACCAGTCACCAGTCACATGACCACTCCAAACACATCCAGGTTTCAGGGACCTCATCTACAGCAGACTAAGACAAGAGAACACAAGAGGGGAGAGATATACGAGAGAATGAGTGTATAAATCACAGGCCATCTCCCGCAGGGTTTACGAACGCCTGCCTCTCCGTTAAACAGAGGGCCCTGCTGGTACCTGGGGGCCCCCGTGCAGGAGCCGAGGCCTCGCCACCCCCCTTCCTCGCTCGACAGAGAGGTCGTCAGAGGGCCTGATCGGCGTGACCCCTGTGGTCACACTGCACAGTGTCATTTCAGACACAGTACAAACGCAGTATTTCACTCTGATAACAGCGGCTCGCTCGCCGTCACCACATCCGACGACAGGTCACAGGAGATCTCAACGCAAATAACACTTCTGATCAGAATACTGGTGAACGTGGCATTAGATTCATATTGAGTATTTTTGGCATGCCCTGCCAATCAAATGTTTAGACACACTGAATTTGTTTATCATGATCTTTTGATCTAAAGGCTTCTGCTTAAATGCTTGGTCTGAAGTTCTGTAGACAAATATAAATTGTGCCCACAAGCAGATCTGGAATCGAAACAAAGAAGTTTTCATTTGTGTCACATCATTACCAGACTTCCATTTGTATTACTCCAGAGATTTCATCATTTTAAAGTTATAATAACATGCAGAAAATAGTCATAAAAAATAGAATGAGTCAGTGTGTTCAAAATTTTGACTGCTAGCATATGTGAATGACCATCATTTAAAAATCGAATAATTAAATAAATCAATATTGTCTTTTTTCCACCACATTCTCAAAAATAAACATTTCGAAAGGTTTGTTATGCAAAAAATTCTTTAAACTACATATTCAAACTTGTTTATTTGTTGACAACAACTGACAACAATGACAACAAATTGCACTGTTATGTAATAGTGCAAAATTTCAGTTTAAACACTCTTAAAAGTAATGTGTTCACCACCAATTATTTAGAATTGGAAACCAAAACAAACCAACAAACAAAAAAACCTAGAAACCAAAATGCTGACGTGAAAAACAACTGAACAACTTTTTTTAAGGACTGACGGTTTATATAAGAACATGCTAAAAGAAGCAGTTTCTACTGGTAGTTTTTGTTTGACATCAATAATGACAAAAAAAAGCATTTATTTTTAAAGTTCCACAAAGAATGTTTTAACCGCCAATTATTTCGAAACGCAAGAACCTAGAAACCAAAACACTGATCTGAAAAACCTAAAATGATACGTCAAGCGTAAGTGCTGGGGAAACTTTAAAAAGTGATGCATTACAATGTTGCATTACTCGATAAAAAGTACTTTTCATAGAAAGTAATGCATTACGTTGCTTTTTCGTAACTTTTTGTCACATGAGCTGGGCTTGCTTATTTATTTTTAATAACTATTTTTTTATAACTTTTCAAACCCAAAGTGAAATTAATAAGCCTCAGTCTCTTGCAACTGCAGTTTCTCTTAACAAACAAAGTAACTTGCATTATAATTCTTTTTTTTTTAATTTATGCATTACTTTACTAGTTATTTGAAAAAAGTAATCTGATTGCATGACTTTCCAACACTATCAAGCATGTAAAAATCTTCAAAAGAACTATACAGAAGCTCAAAAGAACCCAATACATCCAAAATATCATGAAGAACTTACACATAGAAGTTAAAAAAAACTTATTGTACACTCTTAAAAATAAAGGTTAAGGGTTTTTTTTGCAGTGATTTCAGTGAATAGTTTGTAAAATATAAAATGTTCTCCCTCTGTATAAATAACATTTGAATCATATAAAGAAACCTTTTTTCCCACTATAAATTTCCCACTGATGTTAAAGGTTCTTTATGGAACCACTCATGCCAAAAAAAGAACCTTTATTTTGGTCTGAAACCTCCAGACCCGAGGCCCTCAATACCCTTTGGCCAGGACACATCCATTTAAACGAAGTCCCTTGTGATTAGTTTGCCCAAGCGACCGTAACGGTGTCCTAATCAGCGGAGTGTTTGGGTAAAGCGCTGTTCTGCAGGGGTAAACAGAGCTGTATTTGATGCTCTTTATGAGGGCTGTTTGGCAGGGTTTATTCCTCTGTTAGACTGGCTCCATGCTCTCGGAGGGAGGCCGGCCCTCCTGCGGGGCCGCAAATGGGCGGGTGGCAGTCGGGCCAGGCCACATGAGAGAGAGATGCTCTCCAGCTGTTCCAGACCTCGCGCTTTATCTCTTAAGGATGTTACAGTAGATGTTAACAGGTTTTCAATGAGAATCATCATGCATCTCCACCCCACAATAAAAAGTTTGAAAACAAACCACTTGAGACAGAGATAAAGAGCCATTTTCACTTAGATAAGCTGTTTTTACAAACTGCAAACTAACGCACTCATTAGCTTGAGCCGTCAGCTTTGTTATCCCCCGTGATGTGAGAAAGTTTAGTCGGCCGCTCCATTAGGCTGCACATTACATGTTTGCCGCATCAACACGCTGTAACCCTTAACCCAGTTATCCAGCAGAAAGTGCATCCAGAAAGGTTTTAACGAGACCAGATAAGCAAATTAACACATTTGGATTCCCAGGCTGTGAATGTTATGAACTGTTTGAAATAATTGATGCGTAAAATGCAGTTAATCTACTTTAGATGGGACGTCACTGAAATGTACATCATTTAATCACAGCTAACACTTTGTAATAACTTTCATTAATAAGTCATTAGCAAATACCCTATGATGCTTAATGACAGATCAGGAGTTTGAATGTGGATGTACATGAGGATATATGAATAAAAGATTCATAAGCTACCCTAATATACACTCAAAACATATTTAGGCCTGCTTGTAAGATTTATGTTCGAGTTGCATATAAAATCCCCAACCGTTACCATAACTTAATGTGATGCATATTTGTCAGTCATACATGTACTCAAAAAAATCAAGGCATGCTATTATGGTTTATTATTAACTCTTTGCATTTTTGCAACTATTTGATTTAATTTAAATAATCATATTTTTAAAATGCACTTATTTAAATCAGCTAATTACATTTGTGCAGTAAAATAAACATGGTTAAATTATGACTAGCTGTGGATATTAGTATTAGTATTGTTACAGAAATCAGACCGTTTGTTTTTTGTCTTTTTTTGTGGATTGAAGTGCCAAAACCTCCATGGGCCCCTGAGAGCATCACCAGTGGTTGCCTGGTTACGGGGCCCTTAAGCCAGGTGAGAATATTTCATGGTAAATCAGGAGAATCTCTTTGAAGTTTCTTCACAGGCGTCTTGAAAAGAAACAAAGACTTGGGAAACAAAAGCTTGAGTGTGCCATTTGGTGTGGTTTTCACTGATATTTTATTATCTGAATATAAAGAATAAATAACAGTTCATCTTAATTTACAGGACAAATCGTCGTCACGAAGAAGCTGTCACAGCTGCAGGACGTTAAAAATCCATAATAAATTTTGAGGTCATCACATCTGTGTGGAAAACCTTATAAAACATCTCAAACGGCTCCACGGGCTGCTCTCTGAAATATAAATACGTTAACTAATATTTTCCACAAATACAGTAGACTCTGGATAATACACATAATACTGGCTTTTTACAAGTAGCTAAATCATTACATGATGGCACGATATATACATACAATACATTCCTACACATTATAGTGCATTAAAAAAATAAAACGCAACACTTTACAATAACTTATATGAACGGCATTAACAGATATTATTATCGTATTACAATACATAATGCACAACAAATCATCAGCTAGTACATTCAAACTGTAGATTAAATGTTTTGTTTTTTATTTACTTAATATATTGTCATATATATGAAGTATTGATATCTTCAGCATATCAATATTTTTGTTGACTTTGTTAATGACTTAAAGTTAACATAAAGTGTTACCAAAATACTAAATAAAACATTTTTCATAACTTAAATCCAAAAATTTGTATTCGGTTTTTTTCATGTTCTTCCAGAAATATATATCAGAGCAGAGTTTTTAAAACTGATATCCCAAATTCGTATCAGATAAAATTTTGTACAGTAGGCCTAATACAGTTTTCCATAATGTAAGTCCAGGAATCAGCATCAGCTGCAGCTCATGTCCAGAAATACGACAGTCTGTATATAGTCTGTGCACTTTTTTCCAGAAATGAGCATCGTGTCGGAGCTTCGATGTCCGTTTGTGATTGGTCAGTTCGCACAGGAGCATTTGCACTCGGTGATGATGGGATACTGCACCGGTATCCACGCGCACTTGAGTGCGCCTCGCCTCTGCACGCATCTCCATCGTAGCAGCGTGATATGCGTGGATTTGGCCGGTTTGCACACCATTCCCTCCGGAACCGAGCAGGAGCGCTTACTGTAGCAGCTCCCCGCGCGCACAAAGCGCGGCCAGAAGCGCGCGCCGAGGTCGTTCCACGCGTACAGCACCGGACAAAACGAGTAGGACCAGAGCCACATCTGCAGCCTGCGCTTCAGCTTCTTGCTGGCCTTGCGCTTCTTGCCCCACTGCGCGTCAAAGTCCAGGTTTTTGATGTCTTTGGGCATCATCCCGGTGGGGTTCTGCTGCTGGAGGTCCAGCTCCTCCAGATCCTCGTTGCCGGTGTAGCGGTCCTGAGGAGGACTGACTGACAGAAAGCGGCTGTCAAAGTCCCCTAGCGCGCTCCGCAGCTCGGTCTCGTTTAGGTCCCGCTCTCGCGGGTCGTAGATGGGGTCAGGGTCCTCCTTGAGCTCCAGCAGGGGTAAAGTGTCACTCGGAATGGGTCTGAGAAGATAATAGTGCTGACACTGAGCGAGAGGCACCAAGAGCAGGTACACAGTCACCAAGCCCTGCGGGAGATCCATCGTGATGCGATAAACTAAAGTAAAAAATCGCACAAACTTAACTTTATCCGACGCGAATGCAAGCGCTTAGACGCAGGATCTATCCATCCATCTCACTCGCAAGGTTCACTACTGCAGGCGGTTGAATGCATCGGAATCGTGCGCTGCATAACGTGTGAAAAGTCCCGCACGTGACGAGTCTGCACGAGCCAAAACTCTGGGAATGCCTCTCTGACGCGCGCGCCTCTCATATATACACGCGCGGCCCAGTGATGTAATACGGCGGATCTGGGTTTTTGAATGTGAGTTTGTTTGCAGGAGATTCCCCGACACCTCCTTCACAGCTCAGGGGGAGAGAGAGAGAGAGAGAGAGAGAGAGAGAGAGAGAGAGGGGGGCGTGGCTGCGGGGGTCAGAAGCCGCTACGCCTCCTGTCGGCCTCCTCGCGCCACTGGGAGAAACTTCACGGCGAGAGTTATATATGATAGACTGCACTTTCCTTAACTGACACGGTTATGTCATTATTGTCATTAAGTAATTGCAGTATTACAAAATATTGTAATGACAAAAAAGGAAAACTTGAACAACAGCAATAATAATGTTTCTTAATACAATAATACCATTCATACTTTAAAATTATATATATATATATATATATGTATATACACACACACACACACACACACACACATACATATATTATTTTAAAGTATGACTGCTAAATATTGCAGTGACAACAATAATAATAATAATAATAATAAAATGTTAAATAAATAAATATATTTATAATAATAAAAAGTACTCAGCATGACATTAATATTAAAATAATAAATTAGACAATTAAATTAAAATAAGATGACATAATAATTATAATAATAATTTAAGCATTGCAGTGAATGCTCTCTCTCTCTCTCTCTCCCAGTGAGGGTGAGGTCCATCGTGTGTGGTGGCGTTGGAGAGCGTTCTTTCCTTTTGGGTTTTTTACCCTTCTTTTTCTTTGATTTTGTGTCTTTTCTTTGTTTCTTTTCCCCTATGTTAATTGTAAGAAAAGAAAAAAAAACGCACCGGGTGTCGGTATGGCAGCGCTAAAGCATGCATTGTCTTTTTGACGTCAAATTTTTATGTTCTTAAAGGAGCATTGCGTAGGTTCTGAAATTTCTAACCGTTACTGACACCAGTGGCCATTAGAGGAACTGCAGCCAGTCTCATGCACGATCGACTCACTCATCCAGATGGCCAGTCCGCCCCTGAGCGCAACTGCCCGAGTGCTTTGGAAAGAAAGTGTGTGTGTGTGTGTGTGTGTGTGTGTGTGTGTGTGTGTGTGTGTGTGTGTGTGTGTGTGTGTGTGTGTGAACTCACTGGGCGCGTTGACACCATAGACAGTAAAAGAAATGGACACAGCGACCCCATTGGATTCAATGGAGACAAGTGAAGTCGTTATCT
This sequence comes from Carassius carassius, assembly GCF_963082965.1. Lineage (NCBI taxonomy): Eukaryota > Metazoa > Chordata > Actinopteri > Cypriniformes > Cyprinidae > Carassius > Carassius carassius. The sequence continues at coordinate 46,751,466 of NC_081755.1, read as the reverse complement.
CTTTATTCCCGGGACAACTTTGCCATCGGAAAGGGTGTGTCTGCCACGGGCTGTCCACAGGCTGCGCTCCAGACTGACCACACATCGTGACATGTTACATTTCTTAAATAAAAATTGAAAAAAGAAATTATCGCGGCCGGAAAAATTATCGAGCTCATTTTTTTATGGTGCGATTAATTGATTTATCGAATATCACGACAGGCCTAACTACTATTTACATCATTAAATTAAAGTTTACGGAAACTCGTTTTTCCTCGTCAATCATTCTCCATTCATAAACATTATTCAAAAAGGGCGCGTTGTGCGCTCGACATTTCTTCGCTTTGTGCCGTGAACTTTTAAATGCGCACTTGAGCAGCGCAGCGCTGCACACTGTGACTCCATGTTGCTTTGAGCACATCATTCTGCACAAATATGGATTTTAATAGTTCTATTGAAATATTACCTAATTCTTATTATTGTTACTATTAATCTTGTTTGTGGTGTTTTAGATGTTATTGTTAATTTTGTTTATTTGAAAAATTCCAACATTTAAATGTTCTATTTATTATTATATATAATATTTTATTTAAATGTTATTCTATTTGCTCGATTTCATTTAAATTATATATAGGCTGTAGTTTGTGCCTCTTAAACTCTGGTGTCAATTAAAAATGTTTCTTTGAAGGTCAGTGAAAATCACTTTATCAGTCTTCTTATTCAGCAAGTTCATCAGTGTGTGTTCGTTGCACTGCACTGCCATTCAGCTCAGTGGTATCATAATTTTCCTTTTAGACATCAAACATGGAACTCAACTCAAGAACTCAAGGTCTTTTATTGTCATTCTGTACATGTTGCCACATAAGAACAAATACTTACTCAGGACCAGCAGCGTAAAAAAGATAATTAACATACAGCATACATAGAATAATTTAAACATAATTTAATAGACAAAAAAATTTAAAAATAACATAGTAGATATAATATGTACAGTATAGTTATAAGGTAGTCATTGCTTTTCTTTAGGCCTTACTTAAAACGGTCAAAGGGGCCTCCAACCGAATTTTGCTTAGGGCCCCTAAAGGTCTAGGGCCGGCTCTGGGCTCATACATGTACAAATGAAAACTCTATCTTAAAGATTTTTTTAAGTAAAAACCTCCACATAGCTCCTTTAAGCGCCCAAGATCGATCCTTTAGAAGTTTCTTTTCGAGTCAAACATGAAGATAATTTGTACATGGTGTACTGTACGCGAACACAGAGAGCTTGAAATGTTATGATTGTGGAGTTGTCAGACATAAACGCGACTCGTGTCCGCATAAAGTGCGTGATGAACATCTGTCTTTAACTATTGCATCTAGAGCTGAAGAGTCAAATGGAGTACTTCAAGCGATTGAAAGGAATAAAGACACTGCGCAGATTGATAGAGTGACGGAGGAGGTGAAGGAACAAGATGAGGTGAGTGGATTTTTTTCTAAAATTGTGAGTGATGATCAGCCTGGATGCAGTTATACTGTTGAAAAGCCTGCAAGTGCTCGTGGTGAGATGGTGAATGAATGCAGTGTAGAGGATGTGATACAACACTCTCAAGTGACTCAGGCAAAATGTTCAGAGGAGGATGTAGGAGATGAAATGGATGGTTTATCTCAGAGTACTGAAGATAGCGTGAGAGAGGAACAGTGGTCTGAGATGGAAAGAGAAAGAGAAAGTGATTTGTACACTGTTGAACAAATTAATAGCTTTCTTGATGAAACAAAAGGGAAAGCAGGAGTAGAAATTGGTGACTTTTTTCCTGATCTTGAGAAATTTGTTTCTTCAGTAGCTTGGGCACGAAAAATGAGTAATTGTACTGAGCTCTCTCAACAGAAAAGGTTTCGGCTTAAGAAACACATCACATAAAAGTTAAAATGTTTGGAAAAGAGCAATTAACGAAGGGGAAAGTTAAAGACTCATGATGGGTTTCACTTTTTCTTTAATTTTTCTTTATTACTTTCTTTCCTCTCTCTTTCTGATGGAGATCTTACGAGTAGGATCACTAAATGTGAATGGGATGAGGGATATGAAAAAACGTGTATTTCTTTCTGAGATTATTAATTTGAAAGGGTTAAATGTTATTTTCTTGCAAGAAACCCACAGTAATTTAGACAATGAAGTTGACTGGGGGCTATGGTGGAAGGGAGAACACTTTCTTAGTCATGCACTGTAAAAACGACAACTCAAAATTGTTCACCTTACTCAGATTTTTGCATTCACTGACAATAAAGTTGCTAGTTGGAACTTGAACTATCTGTTGTAAGCCACTTGAACTCACTTTCAGACGTTTCTGAGGAAAAGTTCATCTTATTTAATACATTGAGTTGATTTTATTTTGAAGTTGTAGTTGACACGCAGTTAGAGTGAGGTCAACTTATCTGCGCATGCTCATTTGAAATTTGTCATGGCAACCGGCTGCGACGGGGTTTCCAAAGATTTTCCCAGGAGCTCCCTTCGACAGTTTGAAAGTTTTGCGTCCGCCATTTTGTCACGATGCCAGCGCCAGCGGTAACTTTCCCTGACGTCTTTGTAGAAAAGAGACATCCCTTCTAACAGGTAAGCTAATCATATGAATATGTAATGTTATATGCATTTGGTATTTGTATTACATGTCATTGTGGGAAACAAAATCGATAAATCATAACCAGACGAGGCGTTTATGGCAATACAAAATCCCCCACTATAGCTAATAGATAAGATAGCTTATTTTGAACAGCTAATCTCAATATAATTATTGTCCACATATTAATTGAAAGATATGTTTGTTATTCTCGATGGCATTATGGCATTTTTTTATACACGTCTGCTTTGCTCATATCAAACCGAAGCACCGTCGGCGGTTATTCACATTACTGCTCGTGACCATGCGCTGCAACCAAGGTAACGTTAGAACTAACGTGCTGCTAAAACTGTGATGCAAAACTTCGATTTGATATGGTAGTTAACTAGATAGATATAGCTTCTAGCATGCAACCTTTGTGTAGGGCTCGCGATGTGTTGGTTTCCGGGCAAAACTCACACACGTTTGAAGGTGTTTTTATGTAATAACCAAACCAGGGTATTTTCAATAGCTCAACAGAACTGAAACAACAAAAATTGGTTTCCTCAAATTCAACACAAAATATCACCAAAATACTGTGGGAAGTGAATACTGCATGGTCAAATGTATTGGCACTCAAAATTATAAGCCCATTTCTAAAGGATAATAAACTCGATTCTACTTGAAGAAAACCTCATACTGTCCATATAAACCAACAGATATGTATAGTGAGTAAACTGGAGATTTTTGTCCATTAGAATGTGTGCTTTTATCACGACAAAAGACATTTGTGAAGGGTGCCAATACTTTCGACCATGCAGTATTCACTTCCCGTAGTATTTTGGTGATATATTCTGTTACATTTGGCGCAACCAATTGTTGTTTCAGTTGTGTTGAGCTATTGAAAACATCCTGCTTTGGTTATTTTATCAAAAAAAACTTCAATAGTGTGCACATTTTGCTTAAGAACCAACAATTCTTGAGGTGCGCCAATACTTTTGGCCATGACTGTATATGACTTCAGTTTAAAGTGTCATGCAAATATCTGTTCTTCTTTTGTCCTCACAGGCTTTGTTGCTTCTGGTCCACATAAATCCCAAACTCGTCCGTAAGATTCGTCTGACCAAAGCTCCAGAAACTTTAGAGGAACTGTACAATGAACTGCGTCAAAAATTTGAACTTGTGGGTGAATTCTGTATACAGTATGAAGACTCAGACTTTGGCCAGGCAGTTTGCAACCTGATTGACATAGCAGAGTTACCTTCAGAAAAGGCTGTCTTGCATATTCTGTGGAGCAATGAGGACATGCCATCACCACCACCTCCAACACCAACTCGGTCATCCTCTATCTCTTCCCTTGACACAGCCATCATTGGATCTCCAGACTCAATCCACAGCTCATCTTCAGTTGTGCGGACATATAGGAGGAACGTTTCACAGTGGCCCATTCCATTCCCAGTACCAGCATTCTCATATGATGTTGAACTGATACTCCGCAAGGGGAATGACACGTTTGAAATATCAGGGAAGGGTTTACATGTAACCAGAGATGTGAAAAAAGAGATTCTGGACAAGTTGGCACAAGAAATATTTTCTGTGAAAGCCTACCCTGAAAAACATGAGTTTGATTCTGTTGCTGCTGAACTTGTCAACAAACATCCCTGCCTCAAAGAGCCTGGTGGTGGTACTGGATATGCGGGATGGACAACCAGCATAAAGTACAAGATGGGGAACTACAGATCAAAACTACGTCAAGCTGGATGTAATGAGGTTAGTGTCAACAGGAGATCAAGAAGGGAGGAGGTGGATGATCATGGTGTCAACAGGCGAAGAAGAGATGATGATGATGGGGATGGTGGTCCGGAGGGAAGGTTTTCCTTGAAAAAACCAAAACGAGGTGAGGTCAACCATGTACCAGATCATCCTGAAAGCTACAATGAGGATGACTTGGAAGACCTGAGGTCTTCCCTGGTTGAAGCCATGAAAAAGAAAAACAAGGACATGGAGTTCATCAAACAGAAGATGGACATGACATTCTCCTTTAGGAGAATGGAGATTGTAGAGATGGAGCCCATGGTCTCAGAGGTTCTGGAGAGGTGGCCCGGTCTATTTCTTGAAGAACAGGTAAGGCATCTTTTTTTTTCTTGAACTTGGTGCATTTGTTTACATTTGTGTTATGTTTTTTTCATAATAGTGTATGTAGGTTCATTTGTATCATGGCTTTGAGTTTGCTGTCTTAATTATAACAATGAAATCACACTATCAGCTTGTTGTATTTTCATTTCATTCAGATTTGTCAAGAGTTCACTCGTGTGACCACCAAGGACCTGATGGGAACATTTAAAGCTGCCCTTGAGATGTTCACCCCTCGTCTGTTGAAATTGTATCGTGCCAGGAAGGGCGCCTTTAGTCGAGAGATGGAAACCCTTTTGGAAATGCTTGACAAACAGGTTGTTATATTGACTACAAGGCCTTTTATTCAGTTTGTCCACTAATATTTAAAGCATTAATCAAGAAGGAACTACCAAGCTAGCACTTTGCACTTTTGATGTAATAACTTAAAGGACAACTCCGGTGAAAAATGACCCTAGGGGTAATTAACACATGGTTACAGAGTAGATCGTTCTCTGGGATGCGTTTTCATGATAATCGAATGTAAAGAGTTTTATCTTTAAAAACAGATTAGCTTATAACGCTAGTATATGGGGCAGAGAGTAAGTTAAAGTAAATCGCTAGTTAATACCACTAACAACGCTCAAAATAACCTCACACTACCACGGTAGCATAATGAGGGTCCTTACATGCAAACCGAAGCATTGAGAACTTTGTACGTGTACAAACAGTTTAATAATAAGATACTTTATAAAGACAGTACATTACGCGTATACAGACAGCAGCCATCTTGAAAAACAGTCTCGTGCTAAGTGATATGAACTGTGACTTGGAATCTCATATGGTCCGTTGTTTCCGGAAGAAAGCACTGAACTCAACAGAGAAAAAAAAAATAACACTGAGGAAGTCACAGTTCATATCGCGTAGCACGGCATTCGTCGCTCGACTTGTCGAGACTGTTTTTCTGGGTGGCTGCTGTCATTATGCTACCGTGGTAGTGTGAGGCTATTTTGAGCGTTGTTAGTGGTATTAACTAGCGATTTACTTTAACTTACTCTCTGCCCCATATACTAGCGTTATAAGCTAATCTGTTATTAAAGATAAGACTCTTTATATTCGATTATCATGAAAACGCATCCCAGAGAACGATCTACCCGGTAACCATGTGTTAATTACCCCTAGGTTCATTTTTCACCGGAGTTTTCTTTTAATTATTTTTTTTGCATCAGCTACATTGGTGAGCGAGTTCCATCTTGATTGACTATTTAATACAGTTATATTTAAAGGATACGTTCACGATTTTGCACTTTGAGGCCCCTCTCTGGGTTGATGAAATAGTGTTTGACACCAGAATTTTGACTATTGGTCCAGTCTTGAGCTGATTTAGAATTTAGAACTGCCATGCTTCAGAATGGCTAGCTACATGCATTCACAAACCTGTCTTTAAATCAACCCTAACTGATTGGTTAGTGGGGTTCGTTGAGTGTTCGTTAAACTAGTGAACTTATCCTTAAAAGACAAAAAGAAACACTAACAAACTAACAGAGCCTGCAATTATTTAATCTGCCTACATTCACAATTGTAGTGATGGGAATACAAATGGAACAAGCACAAGTGCACATGCACAAGTACATTTCACAGAGCTAAACAAAAGTATTTGTTTGTCTTTATATTCTTCCAAAACAGACATCTGACATCACAAGTCATCGCAGACAGGCAGCTGTGGAAGGTCTTCCCATATTTCTGCGGGAGAATACTGAGAAGCTTTTCTCTAGATGCCTGGTGAGTGCAGCTTGGAAGACCTTCAGCTTTTAGTAGTGTTGTATAGCAAAGAGGCCATACACAAATAGACATCACTCTTTATTGACTATTTTATTACAGGACATTATTTCAGTAGTGTTTTTGTTTTGTCAGGCAACTGATGCAGATGACAAACAGGTGAAAGGCATCAAGATGGGGGTCCTCACAGTGTTTGATGATGATGACGACGCAGTCATTAATATTGCCCTTGTGTTGGAGGAAACCATTGTCCTGAAAGACATCCCAGACACCCCGACTGCACTTGCGTATCTTTTTGGCTTGCTTTATAGCCTCAACATGGAGTTCCCAAAAGACATCAGGTATACCTTTGAAACTATCCAGCACATTTTCATGGAAATGTCCACCAATTGCTCACAGCGTGTCCGGAGCTTCAAGACCAAGCTGTTAAACCAGTGATTCATTTTCCATGGGGAAGATTTATTTTATCCTGTCTGTTCATTTATGTTTGGATATTTTGTAAATCTTCACATAGACCACCTTATAGTTTTTATGTTGTTCCTTTATTTTGACTAAAAACAAATCTGTTATTTGTAGCTGTCATATAACTGTCACGAGACTATTGATTGTTTCTCAGTTGAAGCAAGCTTTGTTTCAGCATTGCTGTTATAGTCTGCATCTTTGCTGGTGTGTCAAGTATCCATGGGGAAGATTTCTTTTATCATGTCTGTTCATTTATTATGTTTGGATATTTTGTAAGTCTTCACATAGACCACCTTATAGTTTTTATGTTGTTCCTTTTGATTTCCCCAACTTATTGACATGTGCCTTATTTTCTCTGGACACAAGTGCTTTATTTGAACTAAAAACAAATATTTTGTGTAGCTGTCATATTACTGTCAAGAGACTACGGTATTGATTGTTCAGTAAGCAAGCTGTGTTTCACCATTACTGTTATAGCCTGCATGTTTGCATTTTTGGCTAATTTCAAAGTTCAGATCATTCAGAAAGTTCAGATAATTTGGCTTTTTCAGCTGGGACACATTTCTGCAATATTGCATTATTTGTAAGGTCTCAACAAGAAAAAAAACTGCCCATATTATGGTACTGAAACCTGTATTTGCTTTATTACTTGTTTACATTGTGGAATTGTAAAGCAAAGTCGTTCAAATAAACATGCATAAATTAACTGGTTTATTGTCAGTGTATGATTTAATGGGGGAGGGGGGGGAAGGGGGGAGGGTAGTTTAAACTCAAAATAGTAAGTTATTACAGAGGATGGTAATTCGAACTCAAAATAGTACGTTTTTACAGACTTGAAAGTTCCAGTAACTTGAATTAAAAAAAATTAGTTGTCAGAACTTGAAAAACTTAGCTGACGCAACTTAATAATTGTAGTTCTTCAAAACTTAAAAAATTAAGTTGATATCTTCAACTCAAAAATTCTGTGCAGTCGGTTGCCTTGAAAATTTGAGTTGAACTAACTTTTTCTTTTTTACAGTGTGGGAATAATCTAAGTGCAGGGGTGGGGATTTTATTTGCTCCTTCTCTCAATTTCAATATTTTGTGGAAAAATTAATTGGAACCTGGAAGACTCTTGATTGTTAGAGCTGAAATACATAATATGAATATTACTTTTGTGAACATTTATGCTCCAATAAGGCTCTTTTCTAAATTAGAACAGTTTTTAAGACAACAACATGATGGAGATTTTGTTGTTTTCGGTGGAGACTGGAACTGCACTTTAGATTTCGTATTAGATAGGAATGGGGAAGAACCACATCAAGTGTCAGCCACTTGTCTTGCTAGATTGGTAAATAATTTTAACTTATCAGATGTATGGAGAGAAAACAATCCTTTAGTTAAACAGTACTCTTGGGTGAGTTTTAGTAATGACACACTTTCTGCTGCTCGTTTAGACAAAACTCATAATATGAGGAGCAGGACCCTGAATTCAACTATTACTCCTGTCTCTTTTTCAGACCACAAACTAATCACAGTTGAATGTAGTCTCATAAGAAAAACCTATAAGAGTTCTTATTGGCATTTTAATGTTAAATTGTTGGAAGACACATTCATTTGTGAAAATTTTAAGAATTTTTGGGAAGTTTGGAAGACTGAGAAAGGAAGATATGACAATATTATTCAGTGGTGGGAGATTGGGAAAGTGTTATTTTTTTAAGGAGTATTGCCAACAATATTCTTCTTATTCTACCCTGTGTTTGAAGAAAACATTAGAGAGTTTGGAGCAAGAATTTAAGATTATTGAAGGGAATATGATTGTAAACGCTTCTCCTAATTTGAAGGATATGTGGACTGAAAAGAAAAACTGTTTTAATTTAATCCTTGATGAAAAAGTCAAAGGAGAATTTATAAAAAAAAATCGTTTTCTAACAAAAAGAGACATAGATGCTCCTACGTCCTTCTTTTTTGATTTAGATTGACACCTTGTTTCAGACCCGGAAAGGATTTTTATACTGAATACTATACTGAAAAGTTCATGTCTACATTGTTCATTTAAGGACTCAGCAGAATATCTGAGTCCTTAAATGAACAATGTAGACATGAACTTTTACAAGATCTTCCTGAGCTATCTATAGAAAAAAAAAGTTCTTCATTGTCGTGCACTTGAGACTGTAAAAGAGACTAAATGGACAGAATTTTTTGGATCAGACTCTTCCCCGAAAGGTAGCTGGAGGACCATGTACAAGCCCCCCATTGAAAAAAAGGTCTGGAGACCTGCAGTGGCGTGTTGTACATGGTATTATAGCTACAAACAGACACAGAGCACATTTTGATCCACTAGCGGGGAAAGGGTGTCCTTTCTGTGAACAGCAGGAGACAGTTTTTCATTCGTTTGCTGACTGTAGTAGGTTATTGCCTCTCTTTGAAATTCTTGAAGGGTGGTGTCAGACATTAGGAGAAGTTTTTACACTTGAGTTTTATATCTATGGACCTAAATATAAATGTAACAAGAGGGAGATTTATCATTTACTCAATTTTATTTTCGGACAAGCAAAGTTAGCTGTTTGGCTCTCTCGTAAAAGTAAAATAGGTGGTGTGGGACAAACTGATGTGGTACTGATTTATGAGGGTTTGATGAAGTCAAGGTTAAGAATAGAATTTGAATATTATTGACTGAATGAGAATATTGAAGATTTTAAGTTTAAGTGGCCTATAAATAACTGTATGTATTTGTGATGTTGACTGCAATGGCAATTTACAAATTCATGTATAATTATATATGATGATAATGGTTGTAAAAAGGGTTATGGGTATTTGATATTTGTTTTTCTTTGTTGGTTAAATAATTGATTGAAGATTGTTTTTACATTTTTGTAATAAAAGTTGGTCAAAGGTCTTTCTCTTTCTCTCTCTCTCTCTCTCTCTCTCTCTCAGCACTGTACTATCACTATCTATGTAGCAATACTCTTATATCCTCAGGATATTCCAGGAAGACTGAATCTGAAATAAGTCTTCTGAAAATCTCTTTGAAGAAAAGCAGCTCCTAAATGACCACGTAACTATCTTTTGCAACTTTGAGAAGCACAAACACACCAGTGAGTTCTAAGGCCGTGGGGAATAAAAAACATAAAACATTCTGTCCAAATGAATCCAAAATGAACATCTCCCACCAAGCCAGCGCAGTGGGAACCCCGAGCTACTGTCAAATGCTCATTCTTCAAGAATCGTTTAATGGAAGAAGTGACCTGCCATTCCACTGGCCATAAAGCAGACGGAGAGATAAATGCATCTCTGTTTCTGTCTGAATGAGCTAATTCAGACTTCAGGTCCGCTACTTCTGTGCGAGGAGACTGAGAACAGTCTGGGACGCAAGTCACAGGTGTATTTTTGGGCATTGTCACAACATAAAAGACTCAAAATACACATAACAGACTTGGAGAAGTGCAGCTGTAATGCAAAACAGATGAGTGCATGTTTCTGGTTTTATTTTAAACCATTATTTCAGTGCATGATTTATTTTTTTTTAAAGAAAACAAGAAGATTGTCTTAATAATTATTCATCAAGTGCACATTTTGTCATGATTAAAGAACTAAAATAGGTTGTAAATGCCAGTTCATGTCGAATTTTAATAAAGATTGAAATTCAGAATCCTTTTCATAACCAGCTCACTTCAACACAGGACTTACCCTTAAAAACCCACAAACGTTTGGCGAAGTGGCAAAAGATCAGCATTTGGCTTTGCTTAACCTCACCGTCTGTCACACACGATTCTCTTGATTCTTTCCTGGAGTTTTATCACAGTCAAAATACATACGCGGCATGTATCTACCTGTCATACTCAGAGTTATCAGAGCAGACGCAGACACTGAGATGTTTTCATTTGAACAATTTCTGCTAATGGTTTTATCTTTTATGCTTTCCGGCAAACACATGGAAAGGGTCATAATGAAGGTCAAACCACACCAGACCCCTTCAATGCCAGAAAACTTATACGGCTACCAAAGCATAGTATTTATACAGAAATATAATCCAATCTTGCACAATGGCTAAAAACACTGAATGCATCAAAACTGCATCAAAAGTTCTGAAATTAGAACAAATACTCAATTTGACAATTTGCCTGTTTCACACATAATCCGTCTGCAGTGCATATGCAGTCCGCATGCGTTACATATGTGGTGCAGAAGCAGCACGGACTCATACTCATTGTGCTTTCACACAGGACACGTTTGCAGTCCACTACTCAGTACGTAAACGATCGCTGCACTGCTGCAGACGCACTGCTCCTGGAACGCACTGACGGACCGCAACCACGTGAACGCTGGAATCCATTAACATGGGTGCGTAAAAAAAAATACGAAATGCATACGCACTGCAGATGGATTATGTATGAAAAAGGCGTAAGGTTGTTGGAATTATGTGGAATTAGTGATGAGATGAGCCCATGGTCTAATGCACGACCTGGCTTGAGAAACCCATTCTAAAAGACTTACTTTTAGTCAATATTTTATTTGGATAGCACACATATTCTGAATGCCTTTCGCAGAATTCAAATGAGCCATTTTAATCTAAATTGATTTCAAGATTACAATGAGATTAATCTAGATTAAAAAAAATAATCTATGCCCACCTCTATATGAGCTGTTTCCACTTAGTGCTTGATCTGTGTAGATTTCTCTCCTGATTCAGATCAGATGACTCTCATTCTGACGGCACCCATTGACTGCAGAGGTTCCATCGGTGAGCAAGTGATATAATGCCAAATTTCTCCAAATCTAATGAAGGAACAAACTCATGTATATCTTGGATGGACTAGGGTGAGGACATCTTGAGCCAATTTTTTTTTCTTTTTTGGGTGAACTGTTGGCTGAACAAACCTTTCAGTTCATGTTTCCGTTGTGTAAAGAACATTTTGAAAAAATCAAAAGAAACCACTACAAAGAATCTGTGGAATGGAAAGATTCCATTTTCAAGAGTCTTGATTCTTCATGGAACCATTGATGGCATTAAAGAAGCTTACATTTTTAAAAGTGTAAGAAAGAAAATAACAGATTCTGTACTGCTATAGATACATTACACAGCAGAAAGATCACATCTGTCTGTGGCTTCATTGTCAGCTCTGTTCCCACAATCCTCTCTGCCTGTTAAGGCCATGAACACACAGACGTAAAACTTCTCGCCACGATGCTAGCGCAAATGCTATGTTGTCAAAGATCACCTTGTAGTTATGGCTAGATTTACTCCTTCAGTGTGCGTCTGTTTTATTTTTTCACCTGTTTTATTGTTCAGCAGGTGAAAACAGTGTGTTTCATCACTTAGCAAAGTAACACACATTATTTGAATCTTTCATGTCATCACTAACCCCAAGGACGAGTAATAGTAATCCTTTCAATTTAGCGCCACTAATTATATGTTTGCACTGATTCCTGTGCCTTGTTCACACAATTTATCTCCTCAATTACTGTTTCCACAGTCATGTTTAACTGAGGCCACATTTCTAAACACACACTTGACTATTTAAGATGTGCAATTTGGTGGGTTTGTGGGTGGGTGGGGTGTTTTTTTTTTTTTAATATTATGCTTCAGGTGAATCGGACCTAAAAAAACACTTTTGAGTTGTTGGAAATATAATCTAGGAGTTTTTTTTCTTAATATTGAGCATTCGCAAAATACCACCCTCCTTAGTTACTGTTGCTATGTTCGACAAGTCATGTCGCTCTTGCACTACATTTTTCACATGGTGAAAAATATATCGCAGGGCAAAGAGAAAACGAGGTGACAGACAAGACAGAGCAGGTTACTTCTGGTATGAAACAAGGTCTCAGCTTTCAAATTTTATAATTTTTTAAGAAATTCAAACCATTTTGTCACAAGTCTCTTGTTGTGACAGATCAACGTATTGCCTCAGTTAAAGCAGTACGTGAACCGATCGTCTTTTCACATTTACTTAAAGCACATAATAAACATGAATGAACATCAAAACGTATTTTACTTCAACCATGGAGACACGTCAATACACAACGTTTTTCAAGATTAAGTCAACCGACCGAAGTTAATGTACTGTACTATCTGATTTGTTTGTCAGACAGGATGGTGGATTTGGCGTTATGATTGGTCAGATCACCTGTCAATCAAAGTCTTAGCGAATGGTCAATTGTGTGACTATTTCTTGTTGAGCGTAATGAGCATGTCTGCAAGCGGGTCAATTTTGACCCGCAAATGTTATATTTAAAGTAGAGGTGTATGATGTGACAATTTTAGATCGTGGACGAAAAAGCCTCCACGATCTCCTTTTGAAGAAATATCATATTATCGTGCTACAGTGCATATTCTATCAGCTGCAGTTCTGGCGCCACCATATCAATATACTCAACAACGCGACATACATTTGCATCAGTGTTAACTCAGTGGTAGACTTACTCTCACAGTACACTGGATTTATTCACACTAGCAAAAGTACATTTTTTGCATCTGCTTTAAAGCCTTGCCAGTTAAACATTTCATTCACCCAAAGCACGCGTGCAAAAGTCTGTCAAACAGTTCCTGATTACTGAACTAAGTTAAATCTTTAGCTAATACTGTCAAAACACAAAAGCTTTACATATAGGCTCATTTGGTTATATTTAAAATGAAATTAAATGATTGAAGTCACTGTGGACCATCAACTGTTTAGTTTTACTCTTTCTTCAAAATAGCATTTATGTTCAGCAGAAGAAAGAAACTCAATTAGGTTTAAAACAACTTTTGATTGAGGAAATGATGGTATAAAAATAAAACACTATGACAGAATTAACAGATCTTAACAGTGTGAACTATTCCTTTAATGTTAATAAAATAACAAAAATGCACAGAAAAATCACTCACTATTCTTGACTGAAAAGCTTTAATACAGCTGCTTTAATAGGAATCAATCTAGTGTTTTATTTTTATATTTGTTTATTCAGTTTGTTGAATGCTCCTGCTTAATACATTGTACCTGAAAATAAAGCATTGTTAGTTTTATTTGTATATTATGCGTATTTGTAATGTGTACCATTGTTATTTTTAAAGATAAACTAATTACAAAGTTTCTTTTTGCACGCTTTGGCCTAAATATCTCCCATTCTTTTTTTTCTTCATAATAGGGAAATTTGCTTGCAAAATAGTAAAACAAACATGACACAGAATTGTAATAAAATCGTGAATTGTGATTTATTTTTATTTTTTATCATTACTTATGTCAGTTTATAGCTACCTCTACAATTACATTTATGCAAGTTAAAAACCATAATTTTTTCATTACTTTATTCATTCATTCCTTTTTATAGTGTGATTCTTTTTTTTGTGAAGCGTTTTAAATCTAACATAATTTAAATACATTTATAATTAATGGAATTTTACAATTTCAGTCATTTTAATTAACTAAAGCCTCAGTATTACACATAACACTAACAACCTAACATTACTAAAAAGGTTGGCGTGAATGAGGTGAAACCACCGGGGGAATGTTTTGGGTTTTGCTATAAAATAAAACCATCCAAGGCATTTAAGAGGCCTGTCTTCTCGTGTTCCCATGAGGCTCTGAGACAGTAGCGTTCTCACACAGCGATCCTCTCCCTGCCTATAAACTCTAATTTAAACACACACTGTGTCAAAACAAGCTAATTAACCAAATCGCACTTTAAATCTCTACATGCTGTGGAGGCATTACAGCATTTAAAGGCTGTTTCACAAGCCATTATTAGAAAGAGAGAACAGTGTGTTCAAAATCTACAGTGTGCTGCTTTCTCATGTGTACAAACAATGCCGTACTTTGAGTCTATATGCAGTGGAAAATACAGGAATCAGACTTCTGTGCTGCTGGTGTTTAATCATCTCAGCCTCGACACACAAATGTATAAAATGTCGGGAGAAAATCTCAAACTCTGTCTATCCAAATAAGTGACTTCATACAATTTCAAAAGTCAGCCTGATGTAAACTAAAAACAGTTTGCATGCTGCAAAATTAGCATTTCTGAGAAAGAACTCGCTGATGAAGTTCAAACTAAAAGTTTGTTCATATCTTTGATTTTTTTAGGATCTGAAAGATATTCATCTGGATGAACGACATTTGACACAAACAATAAATACCAGTTAAAATAAATAAAAAAACACCCTAATTTAGAATAACTAAAATGGCATAAACATCAGAATCTAATTAGATTATATATGCGATACCAGGCAACGTTTTTACGCTTTTAAAATAAATATCTCTTTTGTTCACCAAGGATGTATTTATTTGATAAAAGATACAGTAAAATATGAAATATTATTATAATTTAAAATAACTGCTTTCTATGTGAATATACTGTAAAATGTAATTTGTTCCTGTGACGTAAATCTGAATTTTAGCATCATTACTGCAGTCTTCAGTGTCACATGATCCTTCATATGTCATTCTGATTGCTGATTTGCATATTGGAATGCAATCGTTCTTATACAGTTAATAAAACTGGCATTTATTTGAAACAGAAATCTTTCATAACATAAATGTCTTTACTCTCACTATATAAATATAGACAAGGCAAGGCAAGTGTATTTATTTTGTACACAGTGGTAATTCAAAGTACTTAACATAAAAGAAAGTAAAATAGTCATGAAGAAATAATAAAAACAAAATAAAAAACAAGCACTTTAAAACTTTGGAAATGATTTAAAAATGGACTTATGTAAAATGAATTTAAAACAAGTTTTATGGTCTGTTAAACTTATCTCAAATTAACTGGAATCATCCGGAAAAAGGTTTCTTACGCAAATTACAAATTAATCCAACAGGATACAGCATGTAAAAATAGCTGTGTGAACAATTATTTAAATAACAGTTGAGTAATTATTCATTCAATCAATGTCCCCTGCGATATCTGTAGAAACTTAATACTATTCTGCACATTGTTCTATTAGTGCTGCATCTTCAAATCACCTGCCTCTAAATGTACACCACGATCGGTCACTTCACATGTCAGTCATTCTAAGTGGGCGGTTCCTTGCTGCAGTGTTGACTGGAATTTAGTGATAGTAAAGTAAGTAAGAGATAGTAAGTGACTAACTCTGGTATCAGACTAATGTCTGAGCATTGCTCGAGCTGCCAAGGTTTGAATAATGTCCGTATGTTTCTGACTCTCGGTTTCTCGGTCCCAAAACACATGACATCAGCAGTTATTTCGGTCCGCTGCGCCATCAATGTGCCTTTCAGTTCAGGTGAGAGCAGAAGTCTCCTGACGGGACATTCTGACAGGTGAATCACACACCTCATGTTCGCATACACACACGCACGCGCTGATGCAACCTGCTCACAGTTAAATAGGTCTTTCTTAGCTCTGAAAATAAACAGAACGCAGTTTGATGGATGGCGGCCGCATGTGTCGATGCCCTGTGCGTGTTTAATGAAGCGAGAGGCACTCGTACTGAGATAGATGAAGACGAAGGGCTCAGAGAACGAATGGCGGTCTAGACCTGCAGAGTGAAGAACTTCAATTCAACTCTGCTTGAACACTTGTGACAGCATCCCATGACATCCAAGATGTAGATACATTTTTCCTTCATCTGATTTGGAGAAATGTTGCATTATATGACTTGCTCACCAATGGATCCTTTGCAGTGAATGGGTGCCATCAGAAGGTGATAAATACATCACAATTATCCACACCACTCCAGTTTATCAGTTAGCATCTTGTCAAGTGAAAAGATGTGCGTTTGTGAACAAATCTATCATTAAGACTTTTTTAACTTCAAATCATTGTTTTTAGCTACAAAATAAAAGACCTCAAGCCATAATATTGCTTTCTCCAATGAAAAAGTCATCTCGTCTGAATCAGGAGAGAAATATGCAGAGATCAAACACTGTTTACAAGATAAATAAACCTAAAGCCTAAAAACAGCCCTAAATAAATATGTGAGTGGATTTTGATGTGAGAGGAGAACAAGAGTCCGACACTTTTTACAATGAAGGAAAAGTTATCATGGATTATGGACACATATTTTGGTCAGAAGCAACAGTTTAAAACACATTAATAGTGGATTTGTTTATTGGAAACATGCAGCTTTTATCGTCACAAGATATTAATTGATGGACTGGAGTGGTGTGGATTACTTGTGGATTATTGTGATGTTTTTATCAGCTGTTTGGACTCTCACTCTTACGGCACCCATTCACTGCAGAGCATCCACTGCTGAGGAAGTGATGTAATGCTAATTTTCTCCAAATCTGTTCTGATGAATAAACAGAAATATATTAGAGCTAAAAATGTGGGAGAAAACTTAGAAAACCACACTATATCTGACTAATCATTGAGATTCTATTTTCATTTTTATTAATATTTTGCATAAGTTTTTATTTGTAGATTTTCATTTTAATTTTAGGTAAGGATTTAATCATTTTGTTGTGTGCTTTTTTCTATTTTTTCTATGTCTGTATAGTATATATTTATTTTATTTATTTATTTAAGAACATTTAGTTGAACTAAATAAAAAATAAAATCGTTGCCTTGGCTAATATGTGAGCAATGTCACACTTGTAGATGTGAGATATGGCTGTATATCGGCATGGCTATGATTCAGCCGTAAGTAATCACAGCGTGATTTTTCCCTGCTAAAAAAAAGTAAAAAACAAACAAACAGATAAAACCAGACTAAGTGGGTTGGCTGGTCTTAGCTGGTTAAAGCTGAAAGTACCTGGTCTTAGCTGGTCTCCCAGTCAGGCTAGGCTGGTCAAGCTGGTTTTAGTGGTCAAAACCCTTCAAAAATAAAAACCCTGCTGTCCAGCGATGACCAGGCTGGACGACCAGCTAAAACGAGCTAACCAGCTTAGGCTGGGTTTAGGGTTTTCTTTTTTTTCTGCCTAAGAAGGTCTATCCCTATGTAGACGGCATACTAGTAAATTTACTAACACGTGGTTCACCAGCATATTTTACTCCATGGTTTATAATACAGCCGGATTAAGTGAGTTTAATCTAGGGCCTGATATTTGTAAACGCAGTCCAGAATCCACTATGTCAGACATTTTACACCGGCCTTGGTTTATTCAATTAGCGCTATTTATTTTCGCAGCGAAATTCCCCAGTAGCACTGGCTTAGACAAACACACGCCGTAATTTCTCCACGCTTGTTTTTCTTAGAAAATAATTAGCACCATAACGACTTGTTTGTCAAGCGTGTTTTTGCAAGGCTGACGTGTCCTTTTCTAATTCACGTATGTATATATTATGCAGACGTATGCTATGTTTATATATAATAATAAATGTATATATTTACGTATGTGTTTCTCAGTGGGAGGCAGAGCTTCGGAAAACAGAAGCTGCTCTCCGTCTCTCTCCCCCACCACGAAAAGCTAAATAAGGCTCTTTATACAGGTACTCCTGCGCTATAGTTAGCGTGCGTCTGGCGCGGCGCCTGCTGATGACATCAGTGCTGTTGACTGCAGCGTGGATGAGTGATGACCACTGTCTGTACATGTGCACGCGAGTGTTTTCTGCTGGCTAACAACGCCACGGCTGTGTGAGGCGATGCGGTAATGAGGCTGCGTCTGTCACTCTGGTAGGACGCAGATCTCTGTCACCTGCCCCGCTGCAGGTACACGGCCAGTGCTGAGCCAACGCTTGGCCCTTGAAGAGCCCCCCACTGACTCCGGGTTCCCCCTTTCCATCGTCTGTGTGAAAGACTCGAGACAGTCAGCACTTTCCATAAATAAAGTACATTTCATGTCCTGTTACTCTGAGCCACAAATCACAGACAAACTATCATCTACATGCTATTAACATGAAATAAAAACACATCAAATGTCTGTTTCTCAATCCCCAAACTGGTCATCTTCCTACATTAAAATCTCAGGAGTACTTCAAAGGTGAAATAGGTTCGGCTGATCTTTCCTAAAACATACATGGTAAGATAACCTATTGAGTGATAATTAAAATAAAAATGAATGTGTTCATCAGTAGTTGATGCAGGGTAAAAAAAAAACACTTGAAACGTAAATGATTTTTGTAAATCTAGTGGTCATGTGCTCTGTGTGGCCTCTCAGTTTTCTGTGCAATTATATAAGGGAGAATAAATAAATTATGAATAACAAAGTAACCATAGTCTGATTCATGGTATTTTAACATGTAATTTAATCTAATTACAGGTACTTAATTTTTGGAATCTGATTACGTGATCCATATTGCATGTAATCATTTAAGCAGCTCTGTATGTATGTGCATATTATATAAGTACAATTTTTTTTTAAACTGCTTGTATTCAAATGAATATATATATATATATATATATATATATATATTTGCTTAATATAATATAATATAAAGTAATATATATACAATAGATAAACAAGCAAATAAAAAAATTCATTTAAAAAATACTTTTATATTGTTTCTATATTTCTATATTTATTGTTTTAATATTTCTATAATATTCTGATGTGATATACATGTATTGCCTACATAATTTTGATGATTTAATGTTTTAGTGTTCATTAAGTTTGTATTTGTTCATTTTTTTCCTTTCATTTATTTATTTATTTATATAAAATAGTATTGTGGTATTAGATGTCTCATAGAAAGTTCAATGTTTTTGTAATTGCTGCGTTTTCCCGGACCTAAGAATGTTCTCAATTCCCCAGGCAATCAGAATTTGCATGCAAGTGATTTTGATCAAATAGCATCTATGAAAACCATTTAAATATTATAACGGTTTGATATTTATTTCAGTTCTGTACTGTACTGCTGCTGAGGTATTGACATGAGAAACCAAAGCATTAAAAACTCTATCATAGTCTACCACAGAAGTACACTAGAGTACTAGAGGAGTGAGAAAGCGAGCAGAAGAGGAGCACAGCGTCTGTGTAAAGGGTTAACTGTAGACAGTAAGTGACTCCAGATGTGCTGTTATTATTAATACACCAGCCTGATGAATAGGAAGGTAAAATTTCAGGCGCCAGCCAGGGAGGCCCCGCGCGCTCACCCTGCCACCCAGTCACTGCTAACCTACCTAGCGAACGTTCGCTCGCTGGCTCAAACTGACAGACAGAGGCATGGACACTTCAATCGCTGCTTTAATTACACCAAACCAGCCTAAACGGCTCTCTCACTCATATTTAAGGCAAGACGGGAGATCTGGATTTCAGACAAATTGCATTGTTCCAGCAATTTAAATTTATTGCACCATTTGCTATGCTAACAACAGACATTTAATAAGTTCCCTTGCACACACACACACACACACGTTTATCTAAGTGAGAACAGACTTTTATTGTTTTTATATGGAGCTAATTATGACTACAGACTAACCCTAGACTAAAAAAAAACAAAAAACAAAAAGAAACAATTTTATAATAATGATGAGTAATTTTTTACTTTTTAAGTTACTGCGCTAAAGGCGGGTTTTGCCAAACAATACAGCACGGCGCTAGATACACCAAGATTATGGGTTCGACTCCCAGGAAACGCAAGAATGCATTTTGGATAGCTGTATTGAAACTTAACTATTTTATTTTATTATAGTTAAAGTTTATTTTATTTCCAATGTTTTTTTTTATTTATTTAGACTTAATTAAGTTTTAGTTAATGGTAACAAAAACACTATTTAATTGTTCTACTTCAAAATGTCATGTTAACTGTTTGTGATGTGCAGTAGTAATTACTGAATGAAAATTGTTTATAAACTTTTTTTTTCACTGTTTATGAATATGGTCATCAGTTAGTGCTGTATACATCAGTATATTTTAAAGTATTACCATATACATTACAAGTGCACTAAATTAAAGTTTTCTTGCATTACTGTGATGATTTATGAAGCACTGGGACTCAAAGGGGAGATTAAGGGGAGACTTTAACTCTTATCAATAAACTAGCCCCCGGTTTCACAGACAAGGCTTAAGCCACCATTAATGTCCATCTTGTGATGATGTTCGTCCATCATTTTTGAAGAGGACCTAGACATCTAACAGGTTGTGGGCTGACCATGGTGTGTCTGCTGGTAATGCCGATATGGACACGGAATGATCTGCCGCATGTCGGGCAGGCATGTCTGGGCACCATTTTTGCAGCATTTTCAGCTCTGGCTTTAAGGAGTGCTCGCTTCTCTTGTGCTATAGTTGTCCTTCTAGCTTCATATATATGGCAGCCTTGGTGTGTCAGCATGTGCCATGTAGATCAGTCTTGTGCCAGGGTTTCCCAGGAGGTGGTGTCAATATCCAGGTACTTGAGAGAGGCTTTTAGCAAATCTTTGTATCACTTCTTTTATCCCTCGTGCGATCGCTTTCCTTGAGACAGCTCACCATAGAAGAGCTGTCTCAAGGTATGCAGTGGTCTGGTATCCTTGCAACATGGCCTGCCCAGCGTGTCTGGCCTTTCATCAGCAGGGTGTGAACTGATAGCACGCCTGCTCTGGAGAGGACTTCTGTGTCTGGCACCTTGCCCTGCCACCTGATCCTCAGAAGTTTGCGGAAGCAAGTCCGGTGGAAATGGTTCAATTGCCTAGCATGCCCTACTGTATATAGTCCAAGTCTCACTGGCAAACATCAGGGTAGTTAGCACTACTGAACGGTAGACTTTAAGCTTTGTAGCAAGGCATTGGCAATTCTGCAGGAAACCTCGATGTCAATTATCACTGAGTGGGAAAGGGTGCTGCCAAGGTATGTAAATTGGTACACTGCTTGTGGCTTTTGTCCCTTCACGGTTATGGTGGGCTCTTGGTGTTAGGCTTTCAGAGCTGGCTAATGCATCACTTCGGTTTTCTTTGTGTTAATAAGGAGGCCGAAGTTGTCGCATGCTGCTGTAAATTTGTCCATGCTAGCTTGAATTTTCCTGCCCTGATCCAGCATATATTTTAGGCTGACTCCCAAGTGTAGCAAAGTTCGTGGGATGGAAGGAAGAGGACAAAGGGGTCGGCTGGACTGCTGACAGGTTTATTATAAACAAACAGAACTAAAAAGTTACAAACACCCAAACGGTGACTCTTATTCTGACACGTCAACACTAGTTTCGTTTTACTCCTTCTGGTTTCCGTTTCCGGCTTGGGTCAGCAGTCCGTCTCTCTCACGCTTGCTTCCGACTCTCCTGGCGTTTTATACTCTCTCCACGCCAATTACTAGAACAAGAAACAAGTGATGATAATTTTTGCCCAAACCACTCACTTACCGTTCGTCTCCTGATTCTCTCTCCCGCTGCAGACTTCGCTAAACCACGCCCCCCCTGCCACACCAAGGAACTGTTCTGAAAGGCATCTGACAGCATGGCTGAAAACATCATGCTGAACAGGGTTAGTGCCAACATGCACCCTTGCTTGATGCTGTTTGTGATGAGAAAAGCCTCTGAAGCTTTTCCGTCATCCAGAACATGAGATGTCATGATGTCGTGGAACTGACATACCATCAGAATGAATCTGTCAGGCACCCAAACTTTGACATAATGCGCTACAGACCTTTGCGAATGACATTGTCAAAAGCCTTGGTGAGATCCACGAAGATGGTACACAGTTCACAGTTCTGCTCTTGACACTTCTCCTGGAGCTGTCGGGCTGAGAAGATCATGTCCATTGTGCCACACTGTGTCTCAGGTAGTAGATTCTGTTCCAGGTGGTCAGTCAGGCAGTTCAGCAACACTCGTGTAAGGATCTTGCCTGCGATGGAAATCAATGATATTCCTCTATGATTATCGCAGACTTGTCGATTTCCTTTCCTCTTATAGAGGTGTACAATGGATGCATCTTTCAGTTCCTGAGAAATAAACAGATGAGTGAATTTGTCGACAAGCACTGCACCACCAGTCTTATATACTTGCACTGGGATCGTGTCAGATCCTGGGGCCTTGCCACTGGACATCTGGCTGATGGCCTCTAAGGTTTCAGTCCCTGATGGTGGGACATCCAGGCTGTAGTTGATATCCGCCTGGGGCATTCTGTCAATCGCCTCATTACTGATGGAAGATGGGCAGTTCAGTATGGATTGGAAGTGCCTAGCCCAACGCTGTAGAATAAGAGTCTTCTCAGTAATGAGAGTTACACCATCTGAGTCCAGTATGGGGGAGCTCCCTGAGGGCTGAGGTCCATACAATGATCTGAGGGCTTCATAGAATAATTTGGCATTGTTTCTATCAGCAGACTTCTGGATTTCATCTGTTCTGCCACTCAACCAGGAGTCCTTTTTCTGTACAGTCAAGTGAGTGTTAAAGGCATGTTTCTTAAATGTTGACGACGGGTCATTCTGATGAGGATGGTGAAGGGGGTACTCTTCAGCAAGTAGGGCCTTGATCTCTTCATCGTTTTCATCAAACCAGGTCTGCTGTTTCCTGTGTGAGGGTCCCAGAACCTTTAGTGCAGAAGAATGCACAATATCCCAGAAGTGTTCCCAGTCCTTCTCAGCAGTTCCCTCTAATTGCATCTCTGAGAGTTGGTTGTCAAGACCTGCTGCTGCTGTGTTGGGATTCCTCAGTTTGCTGATGTAGATCTTTTTAATCACAGCTTTGTTTCCCTGTGGACGTCTCTTTGGCTTGATGTAAAGGCTTAATTTGGAAATGATGAGTCTGTGGTCAGTCAAACAGTCAGCACTCAGCATGGCCTTGGTCACCCTTACATCCTGTCTGTCTTTCCTCCGTACGATGACATAATCAATAAGATGCCAATGCTTAGAGTGTGGGTACATCAAGGAGGAGTGGGCAGGTGGAAGATGGTATTGGTGATGATCAGAACCACACATATCCTCAGTATAAATAGGCTATTGCTGTTACATTTCCCAATTCCATTTTTCAAATGACACCATCCCAGGCAGAGTGATCAGGCCAAGTAGAATCACGAAGTTCGTCAATGCTGCGTCCACACCAGAAAAATGTGTAACCACCTCCTGTTTCTTTGAGCTGACCTTTGTTGGCTAAGCGAGTTTCACACAGGGCTGCAATATCGATGTTAAATCTTGTGAGCTCTCTTGCGACCAGGGCTGTTCTTCTTTCTGGTTGATCTGCTAAGGGGTTGTCTTGAAGCGTGTGTGTGCTCCATGTGCCAATAGTGAGTAGGGTTGTTAACTGTTATAAATTTTCCGGTTCCGGTTCCACCTAATGGTTCCGATACCAATTGCGTTTCCATTAAAATCAGTAAACAATTATTTTTAAAAAGTGGAAAGGAAAAATGCACAATACTCAATTACTTAATGCTCAATGATTTTTATTACTTACTGTCAACTTAATTTAAAGGTTGGCAAATTCAAAATTCAACATGTATTACAGTATACAAATTTTTAGGTTATGATTCCGGTTCCATTTAGATGAACTATTATAATTTTTTTTTTTTACTATTTTACCTTCGTTGAATGTAGTGTTGCTGCAAGGTAGTAAGTAATGTTGACTAATGCTAGTCCATCAATCGGTATATGCTTCAAAGTTGATGCTTTTTACACTATCAATAACATTTTGCTTTTCAAGCAAGAATAAGCTGGTTGGCCAAATAGTCACTTGAGGGCTGAGACACTTGTTCATTTCCCTAAATTAATGAACTATAAACTGTTATACTTATAATCATGTACAACCCGAATTCCGGAAAAGTTGGGACGTTTTTTAAATTTTAATAAAATGAAAACTAAAGGAATTTCAAATCACATGAGCCAATATTTTATTCACAATAGAACATAGATAACGTAGCAAATGTTTAAACTGAGAAATTTTACACTTTTATCCACTTAATTAGCTCATTTAAAATTTAATGCCTGCTACAGGTCTCAAAAAAGTTGGCACGGGGGCAACAAATGGCTAAAAAAGCAAGCAGTTTTGAAAAGATTCAGCTGGGAGAACATCTAGTGATTAATTAAGTTAATTGATATCAGGTCTGTAACATGATTAGCTATAAAAGCTTTGTCTTAGAGAAGCAGAGTCTCTCAGAAGTAAAGATGGGCAGAGGCTCTCCAATCTGTGAAAGACTGCGTAAAAAAATTGTGGAAAACTTTAAAAACAATGTTCCTCAACGTCAAATTGTAAAGGCTTTGGAAATCTCATCATCTACAGTGCATAACATCATCAAAAGATTCAGAGAAAATGGAGAAATCTCTGTGCGCAAGGGACAAGGCCGGAGACCTTTATTGGATGCCCGTGGTCTTCGGGCTCTCAGACGACACTGCATCACTCATCGGCATGATTGTGTCAATGACATTACTAAATGGGCCCAGGAATACTTTCAGAAACCACTGTCGGTAAACACAATCCGCCGTGCCATCAGCAGATGCCAACTAAAGCTCTATCATGCAAAAAGGAAGCCATATGTGAACGTGGTCCAGAAGCGCCGTCGTGTCCTGTGGGCCAAGGCTCATTTAAAATGGACTATTTCAAAGTGGAATAGTGTTTTATGGTCAGACGAGTCCAAATTTGACATTCTTGTTGGAAATCACGGACGCCGTGTCCTCCGGGCTAAAGAGGAGGGAGACCTTCCAGCATGTTATCAGCGTTCAGTTCAAAAGCCAGCATCTCTGATGGTATGGGGGTGCATAAGTGCATACGGTATGGGCAGCTTGCATGTTTTGGAAGGCTCTGTGAATGCCGAAAGGTATATAAAGGTTTTAGAGCAACATATGCTTCCCTCCAAACAACGTCTATTTCAGGGAAGGCCTTGTTTATTTCAGCAGGACAATGCAAAACCACATACTGCAGCTATAACAACAGCATGGCTTCGTCGTAGAAGAGTCCGGGTGCTAACCTGGCCTGCCTGCAGTCCAGATCTTTCACCTATAGAGAACATTTGGCGCATCATTAAATGAAAAATACGTCAAAGACGACCACGAACTCTTCAGCAGCTGGAAATCTATATAAGGCAAGAATGGGACCAAATTCCAACAGCAAAACTCCAGCAACTCATAGCCTCAATGCCCAGACGTCTTCAAACTGTTTTGAAAAGAAAAGGAGATGCTACACCATGGTAAACATGCCCCGTCCCAACTATTTTGAGACCTGTAGCAGAAATCAAAATTGAAATGAGCTCATTTTGTGCATAAAATTGTAAACTTTCTCAGTTTAAACATTTGCTATGTTATCTATGTTCTATTGTGAATAAAATATTGGCTCATGTGATTTGAAAGTCTTTTAGTTTTCATTTTATTAAAATTTAAAAAACGTCCCAACTTTTCCGGAATTCGGGTTGTATTACACACTCTCCATAAAGCCCCTATTTTACAAATAATAATGCAGTCAGGAGATGGTGTGACGCAATGAGTGGTTTCCAAATTTTTAAACATTTGAAATGCATGAAAATAAATATTTTCTACCACTTTGTTTATCACTATTGAAATGAACTGTACACTAAATAATATATCACTCAAACTTACATAACAATAGCAGTCTATTTATTTAATGGTCCAAGTTGAAGTCAGTATGTATATCAATGTATATTAATGACAATATGGGACAAATATAATGTAATTTAGTGGCGGCAGTTGCTGCGTGCTGCAGGTACATGTACAGTCAGACAAAACAACGTGCACAGTTATCAAAGGCGCGAGTTCGCGTACAGTGCGCATAGAGTTTGTGGAGTACGTGTCATTGGAAACAATGTGCTCAGTAATTAAAGAGGCATGGCAGTGTTTCTGTTATTCGGTTTGTGACATCCTTTATGGGAAATGCCAAATCATCAGAATACAAGCGCAAGGCTGCTCACAGCACTAGGTCATGTGTCACACCAGAACCATTTTCCGAACCAAAACTTCACGGTTCCGGTTCTTTTAAAAAAACAGAACCACTTCCTAATCCTAATAGTGAGTGGTGTCACCTTCTGTTTTGAGTGAAGTTTTGTTGTTCGACCGCATGAGATGGGATCCCCTTCAGACGAGGTGTGCTGGCCAGGGATCTGTAAAGCAAACAATGTTTAGGGCACCTTTTCTAGCCACTTCCTCTATACTACGGAGGTGAGCAAGTACGGTCCTAAAGAGGGCTGCTCAGTCACACAGGTAGATGCCGAATCCAGCTGGTACTTCGATCCGCAGCTAAAACATCCAGTGAATCCACACCTGCTGCTTCGTCAAATGCCTATCGCCACAGGGCTTTAAGGCTTATGGGAGTTAGGGGATTTCAAGGTGTTGGAGTGTTCAGGGAGGGGGTAGCACCTCTGGTGTAGGGCATGTTGTGTCCTTTTAAGGCAGCTCATCCACCTTTGGTCCCCACCTGTCACTCAGCTCTCACCTGTGGCTCCCAGTAGCTGTAGCATGTGCAGTGGCCACACCCCGGGCAACAGCTTTGACAGGCTGGCCAAACCAGTTTGAGGGTAGCCATTTTGGTCATAAACCTTTGGCGAGATAGGAACTTGTCTATCCCGAGCATGTGAAGATAGACTCTGGTGGACTGAGCGGATGAGGCCTATCAAAATAGGATCAATGTTCATGAAAGTGGTTTCTGCAAGCATCATGGTATGCAAAGAGCGTGGCAAGAGATAAAAGACGCCCTGGTCAACCACTGCGTCCAGCCCATCTCCAACTGTCTCAACTTTTGTCCTGCACTGGAGCAAGATGGATTCTGGGAAGAGAGAGTGAGTTGATTATGCACACCTCTCTCACACTTTAATCCAATCCACGCACAAGTCTTGGTATCTTGACATCCCCCAACTCCCATAAACCTTTAAGTCCATCTTGTAAGTCCTAATTGAACTATTGGCTAATTCTGGCTAGTCTAAGTCGTCTGTGAAACCAAAACTAGATGTGTTGTTATTGTTCAGATCATTGCTACAATCTTGTGAACATGTTTTGACCAAGTAAGATTTTCTGGTCACTCGATTTGAAAGAAAAAAGACAACAGTTTGTGCAAATGCTAATGTCTGCTTTAAGCACTGAGAATGCAGTGACTACTTTCAGAAATGCTTGTGTTTGTGTGCATTAAGTAGGGCTGAGGTTGAATATAAAGCAGTGAATGAGCTTAAAGCTTTCCGTCTCCTCCGGGCGTCTCTGAGCTGCAGTGTGTGTGTGTGTGTGTGTGTTTGGTTTGGGTTCTGGTAATTGAGCAAGACCACAATAACAGAGTAGCGCATGTTTGATAAGGGTCAAGTTCCTAGAAAACAGAGGCTCTCTCTTTCAAGTCTGTCTGTCTCTCTCTCTCTCTGTAGACACACATTACCATATAAAGAGAAGCAGAAGAGGACAGTTCATGTGTGTGTAATTGTGTGTGTGTGTGTGGTGGTGGTCCACAGGAGTGCAGGGGCATACATGTAACTCAAAAATGTCCCATCTGAGAAGACAAAAAGAATGTAGAAAGAAAAATCCAAAGCAGGAAAAGGGAGACGGGGAAAAAGCCACTTGAAAGCTTATTTACATCTTTAAGAAATGAAATGGTACTTGTCTTGTTTGTTTGCTTGCTTGCTTAAGTAATATCACGTGTCTCCTGTGGAGTTTCAGAAGAGAGGTTTTATCATGCCTTATGAAAAATGATTCATAGTTGTCAATAGTTGTCATACAGTAAGAATACAGCTCAAATGAATATGAAAATATACAAAATTAGAAGAAACGTGATTTTTCAGATTTTTGCTGGCTCACATATGAGAGATGTTTGGTTTAATTTAAGAGAGAAACTGGAAATTTCTTTCTATAAACATTTTTATTGAATGTAACTTCAAAAAGTTGTGAAAGGCTCAAACTACTCTGTTAACTCAAAATAATTTAAAATATAAAAAAATATATATTATCCAAAAGTCCAGCAAAATATTTTTAAAATAAATGAAAGAAATTAGCTAAATAATTGAGGATATTAAACATTATTAAGAATTAAACTCAAGTACCTCAAAAAGTAATTAAATAAAATAAAAAACCTTTTGATTTCTGAAAAAGGTTTAAAATTCTCAATTGCATAAAAAAAATACTTCCTGCAAAACTTTTAAAATACTCAGTAAAAAAAATTAATTAAAATTAAATAAAATAATTCCTGCAAGTTTTATCCACTCAATTACCTAAAAAATAATTTAATTAAAATTCAATTAATTTATTCCTGCAAAAGGTTTAACAACTCTATTACCTCTAAAATTTCAATTAAATTCTTCTTGTGTAAGGTTTAAACTGTGCTCAGACTTCGCAAACTGCAATCAAAAGTCAGAAACCTCAACATGAACTCAAACGCTTCTCATCAAAGGATCTTGAGCTGGTTAAAGCTCTACACTCTTACTAGAGACTCATCTGGGTCTGTTTTTATTTCTCCTCCAGCATTCGATGAGAAACACATGAGACAAAACTGACTCTGAATTGACACAGGACTCCATGAAGTCTCGCAGGCATGAAACAGCAGCCTGCGAGAAACACGTTTCCCTCTGAGACAGAGGTGACTGATGGAGAGGAGCGAGCGCGAGGCTGTGGAAATCCCTCAGGATCGCTGGTGCCTGGCTGGCCATAGGAGTGCTTGATCCCGCCGGCCAGAGCGGGACAACCCTCTCAGGTTCCTGCCCTCCCCCTTAAAACACACACAAACACAGAGTGGGGTCCCGCGGGAGCTCCCAGCGAGCCTCAGTGTCGCTGTCTGACACACACACATAGATCTGCATGGGGCCCAATATCTCCACATGACAACCAGAAGAATGCCCCTCTCTCTCTCTGTCCCGTTGTGAGTTTGCAGTTTAGGGATACCAGACAAATTACCCTTGATGGCCGCCGCGGCCATGCTCAGGGAGCTACGTCTTTGGAGCCGCTGCCAAAAGTGCTAAACGCAAACCACAGCGAGAAACACACACAAGGCGAGAGGAGATAAATGACAGTCGCTCGCAACGCAAAAATTTTCATGAAGAGACTCCGACAAAATCTCAGTAACTTCAGCTTAATGATAAAATACCTTATGAGAGTGAAAAGACCCAAAGGAGTCAACAGTTGTCTTACAGTAAGAGTTAAATCAATGTGACATTTCCACTTGTTCTCCATTTAATCTCATTGCTGTATAGGAGAACTGTGATACCTGTAATTTAGATTTGTGACCTTTAGATTTAATGTACAGAGGGAGATGAAATTTATTTCTATGAAAATTAACATTGGCTTCCTCTGTGGAAGGGTCAAGCTAAATCAATCAATCAATCAATCAATGTGTAAAGCTCAACTTAATAAATACAAACATGAATAAATGAATGAATGAATAAGTAAATAAATAATGTGGTAGGTTCAAACTACTCAAATTCCCTAAAAAACAAACAAACAAACAAACAAAAACATACAATTAAAATAAATAAAAAACAATATTGAATGAATGAATACATGTGGAAGATTCAAAGTACTCTGTTACCTCAACAAAACAAATAAATAAATAACTATGGAAGGTTCAAGCTACAAAAATGATGTAAAAAATAAATTCAAATAAAACAAAATATATATTTTTTCTGTGAAAGATTCATCGTACTCAATTACATCCAAATCACATCAAATCAAATTGACCAATTATAAATCGAATGAACCAAACCACCACTTTCTGTTAGTTTTCTGAAACCCTTTTCAGTTCAGAATAAATTAAAATAAAAAAAAATAAAATCATTCCTGGCGAAGGTTCAAACCACTCAATTGCTCATCTTGGTCCCAGGATCACCCCTGAGGGTTGAGGAGAAGAGCGGGAGCTGGAGAGGAAAAGAAAGCGTGTGATTGGTCCCAGAGGAGATCTCCTCTCGCCCTTCTCCTCCTCTCCTGTCAGGCTGGTATGTGCTGCAACCTGAACTCCCTGAGGAATGAGGCTCGGAGATCCTCAGCCAGCGCTTCGGGATGCTTGGTGCCACGGGACGACCCTGCGTTTGACCTGCTGCTTCTCAGGCCCATTGGGTTTAACAGAAGGATGAGACAGGAAGACAAATGACTCGAGAGCAACCTTGAAACTTCAGATCTGGACTCATATAAACTAGACTCATGGCTACAAAGTACAAAGACACTCACTCTAAAATTCACCACTAACACTGAGAGCCTTCATGTTTGAGGTTTTGTGATGTTTAATTTGACCTTTGCATGATTTGAGGTCACATACACCACTGTTCAAAGTGTTGTTTTGTTTGTTTATTTATTTATTTGAAAGACATCATTACTTTTTTTTTTTCAAAAGATGCATCAAATTGTTTAAAAGTGACATCTATAACATTAAACAAGATTTCTACTTCAAACAGATGCAGCTCTTTTGAACTCTCTGTTCATCAATCCTGAATCTTTTATTTTTTTGAAACTTTCAATGGAATTACTCTTTGTTTTTTGTCATTTTCCTCAGTACTTTCAAAATAAAAGCTTACGACACACAGCCGAACAGTAAATGTATAAAATGTCAAATATCAGTTGATCGGTCATATAACAGATTAATTAATTTGATTACGCTTTCAAAATGAAAGTTCCCCTTACAAGACTTTATGACCAAACAGAATATATATATTTCAAATATTTTAATTTGTTATTACTTTAGACAGTGCTTTCAAAATAAAAGCACTGTTTACAAGACTTTGTTTACAATATTTATTTCTAATTATTTTAATTATATGTAACTTTATATTACTTTCCCTAACAAAACTTAACAGTCAAACAGAAAAACTTTTAAAAATGCCGAATAAGTCAGTATATCAGCCACTAGTATGTATGAATGAAATTTCAAGAGTCATTTCTAAGTAAGTTAAAAGATGTGGCAAACTATTGTTCTGAAGTATAAGTGTTCATGAAATTCTGCTAGTAAAAAGGCCTCTATTTCCAGCTCCTCTGTCTCTTTTTTAAATCAGCAGTGTCCTTCATCCTAAGCACTCTACAGGCTTTGATTTATAAAGGACAGACAACAGACTTTATGAGAGATTGAATTTTCCAGTCATAATCCTCCTGTACAATCCAGCGACTGTATTCCAGCAATCACATACACATCTGTTTTAGCGCTCACGATGCCAGCTTTGACTGACAGAGCCGCTGGTACCAGGCAAAGCCATTAAATTCTCCGATCCAGGTGGGGGACGATGAAAACACTCTCGCTGATGAGAAATTCTGCTGTAAATATCAAAGAGGCCTCAAAATCAACCAACGAATCAAGAGCTGCTGGAAATACCTGCGCAGGTCAGTGAGCCGAACGGACGGGAGCGCTAGTGGACCACCCAAACACTGGTGGTTATTTGAGAGGAGAGATGGACAGCCGACAGCCGAGGTGTGAAGAACAGCCGACGTTGACAGATTCAACAGAAACACACACCTTTACCTCATAACAATGAGAAGAAATCAGAGAGAAGATCCACAACATCACTCTCCATTACAGACCATCCAAAACCTTCGGACCCTGCTCAAAAAAAAAAAAAAGTGTGTGAATAATTTTATTCTCATAACTTGTGATAAATTATATGGATACAGATACAGATACATAAATATAAAGTGTATAAAAGTATAAAAAAAATTTAAATATTGAAAATATTAGATAAAAAACTTTAAAAACTCAAGAATTTTGGCTTTACGTACCGAAATAATAAAACTAAAACTGAAATAAAATTAAGCTAAAAAAATATAATACAAATAAAAAAAAAAACTAAAAATTACTACAACTTAAAATTCATATAATAACATTTCAATAATAAAAATAAAAGCTAATCCAAAATATTAATAAATACTATGGAAGTTTATATAGTAAATAAAAACTGCAATACTTGGTAGATTTTTAATAAACAAGAGATACATTTTTAGACAAGAATCCTGTCACATTGCTAAATTAAATTAAATTAAATGCAAAATTAATTATTTTATTATTAATAAATTAATAAGAATAGTATTAAAATAAAATAAAATAAAATAAAATAAAATAAAATAAAATAAAATAAAATAAAATAAAATAAAATAAAATAAAATAAAATTCTTTTTCAGATCTCAGACTTTGATATCTTGGCAAATCTGGCAACGGTTTGAAACATTTGGCACATATTTCAATTTAATAGGGTCTTTTCCTTAAGGAATTTCTTTTTTTAATCTTAAAAGTAGGAGACCTAAGTCTAATGTGTGTCCATTTAATCTCCACTTAATCTCATTGCTCCCCTAATTTTTATTTCTTATGATACTGCACTATTTTTAACAGAGCTTTGCAAACATTACCTAATCTACCTCAGCATGGAGACACAAAACCTCAGGCTACTGTAGCGTAAGTCGCCTCCACCATCCCTAAAAACATTTTAGCCGTCGTGCCAAGCAGTGCTGCTACTGTCTCTGAGCTCGACCCAAAACAAACAGCTGCAGACAGCCACACACACAGCATATGAATCTTCAATAAACACACACACACATACCATATGAGCGCTCTATAAACTCATACACACACACTATACGGCCGTTTCATAAACACGCTGAATATAAAGCCACACAAACGGCTGGAGGTCTTGTAGCGCGTGCCGCTCGACTGCTGACCCGACCGTGAACGCAGACGGTGAGCCGCAACCATCTGATCTGTGGCCTTCCATAAACCCTCACAAAACCACAGACACAAACCCAGCAGAGGACGAGTACTGAATAAACACAAAGAATCCACGGCCTGGATGCTACAAGAAAGACAGAGAGCATGCTGGGTAATCAGAGCTGGCCAGTCACTGATTACAAGTATTACAGGATTACATAATCAGATTCCAAAATTTTTTTAACACTTTATTTTAGGGTTTCCTTGTTACACGTTACATGTACTTATTATTATAATTACAATTAATTATAGATAATTACATGCAAGTAACCCTAACCATGTAGTACATGTAGACGAGCTGAAGTTGCGAACCACGCATCACACACTATAGGCAGTGCAATCCTAACAACCTGCGCACTTTGCCTATGTCTGCTAATACCCTACTTTTTTTCTGTTGGCCTCTGGAATTGTCAGTCTGCAGTAAGCAAAGCAGATCTCATCACATCTATTACTAGTCATTCAAGACTAAACCTCATGGCCCTGACAGAGACCTAGATCAAACCAGAGGACATTGCTACTCCAGCAGCACTCTACAATAATTTCTCATTTTCCCACACTCCCTGTCTGGCTGGAAGACATGGAGGTTCTGGTCTGCTTATCTCTAATGACTGGAAATGTATTCCTTACCTTCTCTGGGTATTAACAGCTCCTTTGAATCACATTCAGTCACTATTACCCACCCATTTTGTAGCTGTTTATCAACCCCCAGAACCACAAGGTAACTTATTAGATGAATTAGGTGTGCTGCTCTCAACCTTTACTGAGGTTGGTACTCCACAAGTTATGCTTGGTGACTTCAACATCCACCTAGATAAACCTCAGGCCACACCCTGCTTGCCTCTTTTGATCTCAAGAGAGTGTTAACTACTACTACTCACAAATCAGGCAACCAACTGGACCTTATTTACACATGACACTGCTTCAATGATCATATGCTGATTACTCCACTGCACACCTCGGATCACTTCCTCCTTACTCTTAACCTCAACATGGTAACTGACACAACACATACTCTTTCACATGTCACGTTTCGATGTAACCTACATTCACTCTCACCCTCTCTGCTACCTGCAATGGTTACATCTTCGCTTTCTTCCCCTAAACAGTTTGCATCTCTTAATGTTAACAGTGCTACTAATATATTCTGCTCCACTCTTACTTTTTTAATCTTGTTTAGACACTGTCTGCACGTTGTCTTCCCGGCCAGCCCATGCCACCCCCTTCTGCCCCTTTCTCCTGCAGTTGTACCTGCACTCACTCACATTATTAACATATCCCTCCACATTGGTGTTTTTCCCTCATCATTTAGACAGGTTCGTATAACCCCACTACTTATGAAACCCACCCTTAACCCACCTCTTTTAGAGAACTACAGACCGGTTTACCTTCTTCCTTCCATTGCAAAAACTCTTGAACAAGCTGTGATGAAAACCATGAACTGCCGAGATATTTCTGCACTTCTCTATGCTTCTTCTCTCCAATAAAAATCCCTGTTGGTAATACTATGATACAAAACAGTTGCTTTATGCTTTGAAGTCAACTTCAAATCAAAGCTGATCCCATTTACGGTTTCTTAATACACATTCCTGATCTTTCTGCGAATGTACTTATGTATTTATTAATTTATTGTTTTGGGAGCTTTAGCATTCTATACTGTCCAGTCGAGCCAGTTAGTGGGTATTGATTGATTTATTGATGTTTAATGTGGCATTATTATTATAATTATTATTAATTATTTATTTATTAAAGTCCTTAATAAATTAATTAATTTTAAATTAGAGGTTTCAGAAGTGGATATTAAACCGAGATTGCCTTGTTCTCAGATGTTGAAGCCCTAATACTGGCAAGAGCAGATTCCAAATCTTAATTATCTTGCAGGATCTGTCCGCTGCTTTTGACACAGTTAACCAACAGATCCTCCTGACAACCCTACTGGCAAAGGGCATCTCAGGAACCACACTCCAGTGGTTTGAGTTGTATCTCTCAGATAGGTCCTTCAAGATATCTTGGAGAGGTGAGGTTTCCAGGTCGCAACATACAACTACTGGGGTGCCTCAGGGCTCAGTTCTTGGACCACTTCTCTTCTCTGTCTACATGGCATCATTAGGTTCTGTCATTCAGAAACATGGCTTTTCATACCAGTGCTATGCTGATGACACTCAACTCTACCTCTCATTCCATCCTGATGATCCGACGGTAGCTGCTCAAATCTCGGCTTGTCTAACAGACATTTCTTGCTGGATGACAGATCATCACGTTCAACTCAACCAATACTCATACAATAAACAAAAGCAAAAAAGGCCTCTAACAGTAGCTTGCTCTAATCTTTTCTATTCTATCCGTTTTCTTTTTATTTATTACATAATTTTAAAAAAAGCCTTGCTATGTGTACTGTGCTAACTGATACTTGTTATAGCACTTACATATCATTGCTCTTTTATTGATTTTGATTGCTTCAATTGTCCTCATTTGAAAGTTGCTTTTGATAAAAAAAGCTGGGCAGATTACTTGCAAATTATAGTCCATTAATGATTCCAAGTTACATGACAAAAATTGTTATTAGTAACTTAATCCATTACATTTAAATTAACAACAGATCTATAAAATAAAATAAAATATAAAATAAAAATTTAAGTAAAATAAAAAAAAGATATTAAGATCTTCCTCATCAGATCTTTGACTTTTGATTTAGACTTTGGTATCTTGACAAATCTGGCCACATTCAACATGAGACTCGTGTAAATCTACCCACTCACTCAAACTGCTTTCAAGGAGAAACATTTGACATTTCCATAAGAGTGTTTGATTTTTATTTCTTATGATAG
This sequence comes from Carassius carassius, assembly GCF_963082965.1. Lineage (NCBI taxonomy): Eukaryota > Metazoa > Chordata > Actinopteri > Cypriniformes > Cyprinidae > Carassius > Carassius carassius. The sequence goes on along the minus strand of NC_081755.1, from coordinate 46,715,393 downwards.
CACTCAAACAGATTCCATCACTATATTCAGATTTTCTTTTCAACAGTCGTTTGGAAACATCACCCAACTGTAGCTCGGTTTGAGTTTCACAGTCTGGCTCTTCTCAGGAAAGCTATGAAATCTCTCTTTCTCTCTCGTTTTAGGCCAAGGGTACCAGTCATTCATCCCGTCTGTCCCCTAAATATGTCGTGTGGCGCATTAGTGGCAGAGACAATGGACTCAATCAGTCTGAATTCCTGCTACTTTCCAAAGGAAACACATCTATCTGAACACGCGGCACATGTCACATATCAGAGCTGCTTCTCTCACAGGCCGTTCCACTCCGCATCTGCTGCCAGAGCTTTTCAGCGCTCATTATGTGATGAAAACCATGAACTGCCGAGATATTTCTGCACTTCTCTATGCTTTTTCTCTCCAATAAAAATCCCTGTTTGTAATACTATGATACAAAACAGTTGCTTTATGCTTTGAAGTCAACTTCAAATCAAAACTGATCCCATTTACGGTTTCTTAATACACATTCCTGATCTTTCTGTGAATGTACTTATGTATTTATTAATTTATTGTTTTGGGAGCTTTAGCATTCTATACTGTCCAGTCGAGCCAGCTAGTGGATATTGATTGATTTATTGATGTTTATTGTGGCATTATTATTATAATTATTATAAATTATTTATTTATTAAAGTCCTTAATAAATTAATTAATTTTAAATTAATAAAGCAACAAGCTGTGTTCAACCAATTTTCTCTTGGTTAAATGCCAATTAATAGTTCAATAATTATTTAATTATACAATTCATGATTCTGGTCAAATAACAAAACAACAGATATGAAAATAAAATAAAATAAAATATGTAAGCATTATAAATAAAATATTTAAGCATTATAAATTGATATATAAATCATCACTATTATTATACCAATTACATCAATTCTTATTTTTTTATTATAGACATTATATAAATATATAAATTATTTTATAATTTACACAGCACCTTTAATGATAAATTAGAATAATAAATTACATATAATTTTTCATTTATACAATAATGTTTATTGAATGTTTCTCAAAAGAAACAAACAAACAAATAAATAAATGTATGTAAGGTTTGATTGTATGGACCAATTTTCCTCAAATAAAATAATGTATAATTTGTTATATAAACATACACTACATGTGTAATGTGACTGAATGATTTAATTAATAAATTAATAAACATTACAAAATTATAAATTCATAATAACACATAAGGATATAACAGGATATAAAGATAAATAGTGTTTATCTCCATCCCCTACACTATTCAAAATAAATATATGATATATCACTTATCATGGCGGCGCCTCCACACGCAGTGGCTTCTCTCTGTCCAGACAGAATGGTGTTTTCGTGTTTTTCGTCTTGTGAGTCGTAGTGTTTTTGTACTTCTTCATCGCGTCTACCTGTCTGTAAGCTTGCATACAGTCGCGAGTTTCTGCTCGATGTCGGCAGAACCGCATTTTTACAGTTAAACTCCACGCACGTGGAACAGTACGCTCGTTGGACAATAAACTGGACTACATTAGATTACTACGTTCAACTCAGAGAACTGTAAGAGACTGATGTGTTTTTGTGTTCACGGAAACATGGCTCGGCAACAGTGTTCCAGACTGCACTATTCAGCTCGACCAGCTGACGTGCTATCGAGCGGACAGAGTCCTCGTCGCGGGAGGAAAAACCCTGCGGCGGCAGGCTTTGTGTTTACATCAATGACGCGTGGTGCCGCGATGCTCTTGTGATCTGCAAACACTGCTCACCCTTGGTGGAGTTTATGATTATTAAGTGCCGGCCGTTCTATCTGCCAAGGGAATATACTGCCATACTGCTCATTTCAGTTTACATTCCCCCGAACAACATCAACAGCAACAGGAACGATGAACTAAATGAACTGTACCAGCACATCAGTGAGCAGCAGACAGCACAGCCTGATGCTTTTCTCATCATAGCTGTGGATAGCAACCATGCTGATTTAAAGAGTGTGTTTCCAAAAATACACCAACACATTAACTTTCCAACACAGGTAATAACATTTTGGACTTTGTTTACACCACACAGAGCCTCAGACCACATCGTTGTCATGCTAATGCCTGCATACAGACTGCTCATTAAAGTCGCCAAACCAGTTCATAAACAGATTCAAGTGTGGCCGGAAGGATTGTCAGAGGTTCTTCAAGACTGCTTCGACACAACTGACTGGGACATGTTTAAGCAGGCTGCCACCAACAATAACTCTACTGACCTCAAGGAGTACTCAGAGACTGTCACTGCCTACATCAACAAGTGTATTGATGATGTAACAGTCACAAAAACCATCACTGTCCGGGCCAACCAGGAGCCGTGGATGACAGGGGAGGTCTACAGACTCCTGAAGACACGGAACGCTGCCTTCAGAGCTGGAGATGAGGTGGGCCTGAGAACAGCCAGGGCCAACCTATCCCGCGGCATCAGAGAGGCTAAGAGACAGCACTCCAGGAGGATAGCTCATCAATTCAGCGACAGCAGAGACACTAGGAGCCTGTGGCAGGGGATACAGAGCATTACGGACTACAAGCCCCCAACACGGACCTGTGACAACAACATCTCTCTGCTGAACGAGCTGAACACCTTCTTCGCTCACTTTGAGCAACAAAACAGCACCACTGCACTGAAGACTTCACCTCCTCCTGGTGACCAGGTGATGACGCTGACCCCAGACAGCGTGAGGAGCTCCTTCAGCAGGATCAATGCACGCAAAAGCTCCGGGTCCTGACAACATCCCTGGGCGTGTACTGAGAGACTGTGCAGCAGAACTCACTAATGTCTTCACAGACATTTTCAACATCTCACTTAGTCAGGGTGTTGTTCCCACGTGTTTCAAAACTACCACCATCATTCCAGTTCCGAAGAAGCTATCTCCATCATGCTTCAATGACTACCGTCCTGTTGCACTTACCCCCATCCTCATGAAGTGCTTTGAATGGCTAGTCATGCACCACATCAAGTCTGCCCTCCCCCCTCCCTGGACCCCTTCCTGTTTGCATATCGGCCCAACCGGTCGACCGATGATGCCATCGCCACTGCCATCCACTCAGCACTCACACATCTGGACAAAAAGGACTCATACGTCAGAATGCTGTCCATAGACTTCAGTTCAGCATTCAACACAATCATCCCTCAATAGCTCATTTACAAACTGATTCAGCTGGGGCTCAACACTTCGCTGTGCAACTGGCTTTTGGACTTTCTGACTGGAAGACCTCAGGCAGTACGGATGGACAGCAACACATAATTGCGTTCAGCAGGAGATAACCGATGAGAGAAAAACGTGCAGGGATGCATCTTATCGTCCGAGGCAGCACGTTGGGAAAGAACTGCTCCTACCCCCACCTCTGATGCGTCGACCTCCACCACGAACTGCCATGTGGGATCAGGGGCTACAAGGATGGGAGCCGAAACGAAGCGGCTCTTGTGGTTGGTAAATGCAGTTTCGGCCACCTGAACGGAGTACTGGGGGAGGTCAAGGCCGTCAGAGGTAAGACTAGTTGGCTGAAATTACGAATGAAACGTCGATAGAAATTGGCGAACCCCAGAAACCGCTGTAGGGCCTTACGGGAATCTGGAGATGGCCAATCTATCACAGCCTTAACTTTGTCAGGATCCATACGTATTCCCTACAAGGATGCTCCCTGTAACCTCTCAAAAGCTGAAGACATCAACGGTAACGGATAGGTGTTCTTTATTGTGATGTTGTTCAACTCTAGGTAGTCAATACAAGGTCGCAGAGAACCATCCTTCTTACCCACAAAAAAGAATCCCGCCCCCGCTGGAGAAGAGGAAGGGCGGATGAACCTCAATACCAAGGAATCAGAAATGTATTTCTCCACGGCCTCCCTCTCCGGAATAGAAAGGGAGTAAAGTTTGCCTTTAGGCGGAGACTTACCTGGCACTAAATCTATAGCACAGTCGTAGGGACGATGCGGAGGAAGAGAAGCAGCACGGGACTTACTGAACACCTCCTTCAGGTCCAAGTACTCTGCGGGCACGTTTGATAACACCATGGTCTCTTTCTGAAAGACAGAAACAGGCACAACAGGACAAGCAGAAACCAGACAAGACTCATGACAACCTTTACTCCACAAGGTGACAGTGTTGGAACCCCAATCCACTTGTGGATTATGTTTGATTAACCCTCTGGAGTCTAAGGGTATTTTTGGGGCCTGGAGAAGTTTTGTCATGCCCTGACATTTGTGCTTTTTTCAGTTTCTTATAAATATCTAAATGGGTAAAGTCTAATCTCACTGTAATCAGCACAAACTGGGCTGTAATAATATGTGAAATGCATGTATGTACATGATTGTGTTTTTGAGAAAAAAAATAAAATATTATGCGTGGTTAGTGAAAAACTAAAAATGTTAAAACACTTGAATAAGGCAAAAAAAAACACACATAAAGAACAATGGTTCCCGGGATTTTTGAGAACTGGAGCTTGTAGCCTAGAATTTTTCTTTCTAAATGATGTGAAAATCATCTTGTTTACTCACTCACAGAAAACAATATATTGATTTAAATTTTCTAAGACACTTTTTGTTGGTAAAAGTTATATGCGAGTAGGCGTCAACTACCATGAATATCATTGTGATTTACACCTGAGAAGACAAAGGGCCGCATAATGAGCTGCATAATGAGCCTGTCAGTCATCTGTGCCACTGAGAGTGAGGAGTTACAAGAAAGAATGTGAGAACAAAATAAATCTATATAATTTTATGTTTGTAGTTTATTAAGAATATATTTAATTATCCCACAACATAATTTAATATCCACTTGGGGGAGCAGTTAAACAGTTTATTAGAAACAATCAAAGCTGACTTTCAAACAAATTGTTTGGCATCCTTACTCCAGTCACACAATCCTTCAGAAATCCTTTTAACAATCTTATTTTCTACAAAAAAACATTTATTGTTATTATTATTATCATTATTATTAATGTTGAAAAGAGCTGAGAATATTTTTCTGGGTTTTTAGGGGGAATAAACTGAAAGAAAAGCATTGTTTTTACATTTGTTACAGTTATCTATTTGTTACATTTATATTCTTTACATCAAGCTTTTGAATGGTATAGTATCGTATATTGTTATTGAAACTTCATAATGTTTCACTTGATTATAAATTTAGTCAGGAATTATAGTTTGGAAAAAGTATTTGGAAAAAGTAAAATGTTTACACGTTATGTGAAAACTAGTACAAGTATATAAATAAATAAAAAGAGACTTACTCATGTTTATGATCTCTGCTGAATAAAGTGCTTCATTCTTTTTTTTCTGAGGAAATCCATTTCTCAAATCCTCAACCACATCACATCTTTTTGTGGTGATTTATGTCTTATTCCTCACATCGTGAAGCAAACAGTAAAATAAAAAAAACTTGAACAGTCTGGCTGCTTTTTCTTCTGTTATGGGCGTATTCAAGCCGCGCGCTTCAGTTTGAATCTGAATAGCGCGTTCGGCGCGGGGGCGTGATCACATTAGATGTAATGAAGGGACACTTGAAAAACAGACATCGCGTTGTTTTCATATGGATTTCTTTATCACAGAATATCTGTTTTCAGCGGCACTTGTTTAGTTTAAAAATAGACATGTCAAGCTTTCTATAGATATCTCTCTCATGTATTTTCGTTGAGTATTCACGGAGTTACAGTTCATTTAAATGACGTGTTTGTAAAAGAAGATCAGCGCAGAAAAAGGCTGCAGACAGCGCACCTTGTTTGTTATCTTTATTTTATAAGTGCACAAAGTTTTGTTGTTACTATGTCTGTATCCAAAAAAAGTAGACCCTTTACAGATTCGATTGATGTATTGCTCTTATCTGTACGATTAAAACTGAAAGTGTAATTTAAGTTCTTTTCGGGGTTATCAGGAGAAAGTGACTCAAAACGCGTATCCGCGTTAATCGACTCGAGAGGGGTTAACCAGGGGTGACCTAAAACAATGGGAGTTACAGGGGAGTCCATGAGGTAAAAGGATATGGTTTCACTGTGGTTGCCTGAGGTGAGCAGAGTGATGGGTTCAGTGTAGTGGGTGACGTGTGGCAGTTCCTGGCCATTGAGTGCGGTGACATGGATGGGATGAGACACAGGAAGGATAGGAAGGTTCAAGTGACGTGCAAGGAGAGAGTCAATGAAATTACCTTCGGCCCCAGAGTCCAGAAGGGCGTGACAGTTGTGAGTGTGGTTCTCCCACCGCAGTTTCACTGGAAGGAGAGTCGATGATGTGGTTGAGGACTTCCCGGCGGAGATCCCACCCGATAGTAGCCTCAAACTTACTACTGGGCTGGCTCTTTTACCGGGCATGAATGGATGGAATGCTCCGAGCCACTGCAATATAAACACAGTCCTTGGGACCTCCGCCACTCTCTCTCCCTCCGGGAAAGCCGAGCTCTACCCACCTGCATGGGTTCATGATCGTAGACGGGACCGACCATGTTCTCTCGACTCAAGCGGCCCCTTTCCGGAAAGACATAATGGCGTGTAGGACTGACTTGTCTACCCAGGCGGTTTCAGGTCCGAGAGCTGGTGAGCGGCCTCCCTGCCGGCTGCGGCTCGATTGAAGACCCGTTTCATCTCTTCGGAGAGGGAGTGGAACGAGGCGCAATGCGGATGTTGATTCTTTGGTTGACGCTGTGGTGAATGAATTCAGACAGTGAGGTGGTGCTCGCTGCTTCCATGGTTGGTGAGAGCATTCTGTAACGACTGGGTGAAGGAGTGGCAGGAAGCAAGTGTGAGATTAATGAGATTTAATGAAGACAATGAGACAATACAAAACTGAGACACAAATAACGCTGGGAGGAATGCACAGTCCAAGATGGTGGTGAGGAATGACAAATCCGGAAGGCAGAGGTAAGTTGGCAGCAGGAGAGGGTGACACAGGAACTGCGGGGAAGTGAGCTGAAGGTAAGTGGTGTTGGGTTGTGTAGAGTGGACGGGGTTCCGGGGAGACACGAACATCCAACGCAGAAACACACAAGAAAGCAAGGCATAGGTTACAAACATGAAACAATGCTCTCACGAACAAAAGACACTAGACAAGCCAATATATAGGGATGAGTAAAAAGTGACAGCTGTTGCTGATGACAATTAACGGAGACGCCCACAAACTAATCAGTGCTGACGCGTAACACACAGACTTCACCCACAACGTGCAAAACCCAGAGATCACGGTTTACCAACCGTGACAAATACACAATACATATACGCTGACTAAATATTGATGGATCTGTCTGTATCGCAGGAACACAACCAGTGAGGTAGTGCTTTCCACCGATGCCAGTCATCCCGTCAGATGAGAAATGGCCCTTCACGCTTTGATTTATGCCTATTCACTTTGACCTAAAGATGGGCGTCTTCACATGTGAGTGATCACGAGATCAAACCAGCCCGTTGTTTTGTGGGAAAATGACATTGAAGCATATGCCGCAGTATTTTGTCACCTTACGTTTTTAATAAACGACCTCTGGGAGCCAAGAAAGCGGCAGGCTCCAGTAAGACTAATACTGGCATGTAAATGACCCAGAGAAATAGCAGGCGACCCCTGATGAAAAGACAGCAGAGATAATAGCAGCCAGTGTATGAGACGAGGAGCCGGGCTCACACTCCTAAAAATAATAATAATAATCGGCCCATTTCTCGCCTCTCAGGAGAATCAAGATAAATCTGCCTTGAGCAGGGCTCTTTCTGCAGAGAGACGGCTTTCCACTGCAAATATTTGGCTGGATGGGTTTGTGAGTTTGAGTATCCTGTGAAATGACGGAGTGTGAGTCACTTTTAGGTCTCACATCTCTCACTGTGTTACTTCATGCATGAAAAGTCAATTAAATGAATGCATGAAATTGCAAAGACACAAATATTATTTTTCTGTGTTGGCGAATTTGTAATTGAAATAGCACTGGAGCAAGCCATTCAAAAGTTTTGATTTTCAGAAAGGATATAGTATTACATTGATCAAAAGTGATAGCAAAAATGCTTATAATGTTAAAAAAGGTATTTCAAATAAATGCTGCTCTGTTGAATATTATATTTGTCAAAGAATCCTGAAAAATAAAAGTGCATCTCAGTTTCCACAAAAATATGAAGCAGCACAAATTGATTATAATCAGAAATGTTTTTTGAGCAGCATATCAGCATATTTAAATTATTTCTGAAGGATCATGTGACACTAAAGACTGGAGTAATGGTGGTAAAAATTCAATAAATAGTATACATTTTATAGTAAATTATGTTCATAAAAAGATTTACAAATTACATTATGATGAATTTTTTTAGTTGTTAAACATTAAGAAAAATATGTAAAATTAATTATATATATATTTAAACTTGTTTTACATGTAATATTTAAGTATCTAAATAAAAAAATGGCTGAAAAATATTTATTTCAAGTTTATTAAAATTGCATTATTTAACGTACCAGTCTATTAAAAAAAATAATAATGATTAAATGTGTTAATAAAATAAAAGTATTTAAGGAATACATTATAATGAATCATGGTATTGTGGTATTATGGTAAATACAAAAAAAATATATTATATATAGAGAGAGAGAGAGAGAGAGAGAGAGAGAGAGAGAGTAGAGAGAGAGAGAGTAGAGAGATCGAGCGAGAGAAATAATTGTAACAAATTATTTTACATTTATTAAAATTGCATTACACGTTACACATATAACAAACGTTATACGGAAAAATCACAAATGGATTTTGAAAAAAAAGAATGTTTTATTTAAAAATGATTATTATATATTATATACTACTGTATATTATATACTTACTACACAATTACTACAAAATGTTTTACTGTTGTTGTTACACTAAAACTTAATTACACTAAATTGTTACATAATTTTATAAAAATTAAATTAAAATTCAGCTTTCATCACAGGAATAAATTACATTTATAAATATAAAAATAAATCAGTTATTTTAAACTTATAACATTTCACAATTTTACTGTTTTTACTGTATTTTTGATCAAATTAATGCAGCCTTGGTAAGCAGAAGACACTTCTCTCAAAAACAAACTTTTGAACAGTGGAATATATATTTATTTAAAAATATGTTTACATTGTATTGTAGATGTAAGCATACATCTGGATTAATTGAGTTGAAACCTCATAATTGTGAACTCTTTATAAAGGACTTTTTTTCTGGCTAAGCTCAAGCTACAATTTGTGTTCTACAGTTATACAGACTTATGTCAAAAAAAGGTCAAATAATTTCTTCTTTAAAAGTGGTGTTTACTTATTTACAGTGTGCTGTTCTCAGTCTGAGTGTGTGTACGATATACTGGCAGTGCTGCTTAATGACCACAATTAAACCAGTTACAAACACAAACACACTGTTACAAGAAATCCCACAATTCCCATCTGAACACCTCTTAGGAATCTGCGCTCATTTTAAATGCAAAGACAAAAAAACAGAAAGTGAAACATCGGAAAATGATGGCAGTCACTTACAAACAAAAACAGGCTGAAATATTTCCGTTGCTCAGTTTCAGAGTGAACTCAAACACGTATGGTCAAGTACATTAAAGACTTAACAATTATTTATTATTAATTTAATTATTTATTATTCTCCACCCAGCAGTGCTCTGAAAGGGTTAAATGGTAAATGGTAACACTCAATAAATAATTTTTTATTTTAAATATGATATAAATTACAGCTGATATTAGATATTTATCAGCCAATAACATCTATTTATTAACCATTTATATTACATTAACAAATTATAAGTTTCAATTAAATTATTAAAAAAACATTACATTAAACTACAAATTTTCAATAAAACATTTTACACACATTATATATACCCATATATAACCAATTTCATTATATTAACAAATTACGTTTAATTATTTTATTTAAATTATATTTTATTTTCAAATTATTGTACAAATGTGTGTGTGTGTGTGTGTGTGTGTGTGTGTATATATATATATATATATATATATAAAATAAAATAAGGTTAAATTTATTCAATAAAATTATAAAGTTTCAACAAATATGTATTACAAATGTTCATTATTTTACATTATTTTAGTATATTGTATTTTAAGATGAGTGGAATGCTGTTTTTACCAATTAGCATCCAGGAACCATTTATGCGTGACATTTATCAGTAATTAAAATCAAGCAATTAGTTCTGCTAAATGATCAATCACTAAATAACATTTACTTAAATCCTCTTCATTATTCAGTGTGGACAGAAGTCTTCAGATGTTTGTTTGCTCATTTAATTAGCATGCCTTGGGCCTTAATTGGCCATCTATGTGTCTCAGTTGAGCTACAAAATGATTATTGTGAAAAGCTCCGTGCAGACGCGGTTTGTTTGTCTTTGAAAGCCACAGATCAGCGTGTGTAAATGATCTGAGAGGAGTTTATAATGCATTTAAGGCAGAACCCAGATCAGTTGATCTTGTCTAAGACGCTTGATAAATAAAGGCAGCAGGACGGGCTTAACCTGCTCCTCAGGGTTTATGGGTGTATTGGTGAAGCGGTTGGTGGCTGGTCACGGTGCGTCAGGGTCCGGCGCGGGGCTTTACTAGCTGCCGGACAGTTTATTGAATTCCAGTTCAGTCCACAGACAGCTTTACTGTCGGCTCCAACCGCAGTCACTCAATAACAAACAGCCACGCAGAGCTGTTTACAGTCGGAGCCGTTACTGCCCACCCTCATACAACACTGACCCCCATTCTGTCTCGCTCTCACACGACCTTCAACACTGAAGCTACACGCTCAATACATTAAAGAGACAGTTCACCAAAAAAATTAATGTTCCATCACCATTTACTCGTCCTCCATTTGTTCCAAACCAGTATGAGTTCATGTCTTCTGCTGAAGAAGATATTAAAAAAAATGTTGTTAAACAAACCATTGACTTAGCCTACATAGTTTTTTTTTTCTTTCATACTTTGGAAGTCAACGGTTCCTGACAGTTGCTTGTTAATTTAATCAGAAAATACTTAGATTTTTTTTATTTAGATTTTTTTCAAACATTTAAATATGCGTTAACTATGGAAGCACGTTTCTGCCATGAAATATAACAATAAAAATGTAACTTTTTATCTTACAATTCGAGCTCTGTTTCTTGCAATTCTGAAAAAAAAGTCAGAACTGCGAGATACAAACTCAAAATTTTCCATTTATATCTCGCAATTCTAAATTTTTCTCCAAATTTTGAGTTTATATTTTGCAGTTCTATTTTTCTTTCTCAAAATATTTAGTTTATATCTCGCAATTCTATTTTTCCCCTTAGAAATGCTGTTTATATCTTGCAATTCTCAGTTTAAATCACAATTATCAGTTTTTATCTCACAATTACATTTTCTCTCAAAATTCTGAGTTTATATTTCACAATTAAATTTTTTTCCTCAAAATTCTGAGGTTATATCTCAAAATTCTATTTTCTCTCAAAATTCTAAGTTTATATCTCACAATTCTATTTTCTCTCTCAAAATTCTGAGTTTATATCTCGCAATTGTATTTTCCCCCTCACAATTCTGTTTATATTTTGCAGTTCTATTTCTTTCTCAAAATTCTGAGTTTATATCTCACAATTCTATTTTCTCAAAATTCTGAGTTTATATCTCACAATTCTATTTTCTCTCTCAAAATTCTGTTTATATCTCGCAGTTCTATTTCTTTCAAAAAAAAATCTGAGTTTATATCTCACAATTCTATTTTCTCTATTAAAATTCTGAGTTTATATCTCGTAATTGTATTTTCCCCCTCACAATTCTGTTTCTTTCTCAAAATTCTAAATTAATATAACACAATTCTCAGTTTAAATCACAATTCTCAGTTTATATCTTGTAATTCTCGGATCATATACAATAATTCTCAGTTTATATCTCTTCTTTTTTTTCTCAAAATTCTAAGTTATCTCACAATTCTGAGTTTAAATCTTGCAATTGTAACTTTTTCTTCACCTTTTTTTTTGTGGCGGAAACAGCTTCCATGCTTAACAGTAATGCTCTTACAATGAAAATCTATGAGGCAAGACAGGGTTTACAGGCAAAAAAAAAGATTATGGCACTTATTTCTTGAGCTGTAAAATGATTTACTTTTAATTTTAGCTGTTGCACTACTGTTCTAGATGGATGAAAATCTGTTTGTAAAAACAAAGTTCAATTTTTCACTATATAAAATGTCCTTCTCTTGTATCAAGTTACCAGAGTTATCAGGATGAGTTCAAATATTTTTATTTATATTCTGTCATGTTACCAAGTATAATACGTCTTCTAAACCACGGGTATTTAAACAATCATTCCACTGCCCAGTGTACTTACATTAACCATTCATGACTTCAACCACAATTTTAAATAAGGGATGAGTCAAAACATTTGAACACAGCCTTATATTTCTAAGGAAAGCATATAGTACATGCACATAATCAAAACACTGTCTGTCTGTACATAAGCCAAATAAACAAGTGCGACCAACCACTATAACATGACTCTGGGTGGGATTCAGTACATTCATACCAACACATGCATTAAATGGAAAGTTCATCCAAAAATGAACATTCTGTCATTACTCATTCTAAAACTGCGAGTGTTATTTATTCACCAATGTCTTTTCAGTAGCTTCTCCCAAATCTAAAACTGGAAAAACAGTTTTGGATCTAAAATCTAAAAATTAGATCAATTATTTTTGGAGTAATAAATGCACTGATACAGAATGAAAAGATGTCTGTATTTATCAAGAATAATATGCAAAGTTTAACGAAAGAATTTTACCCAAATGTTTTTTTTTTATTATAATTATTATTATTATTTTCAATTTGAAGAAACAGTTGCTTATTTCAGAACCGTTTATTGAAAAGTGTTTTGGATTAAACTATCCCCAAACTTTTGTGTCAGCCAAAAATGTTATTTGGTGCCTCTTTGAAACAAGACTCTTTTAATAATAAGTTTACAATGAAGTTTACAATGAATTTTCTTTTTTTTTAACTTTTTCCAGTTATAGGTCTTTTTACAATACAGATTTTGACAAGGATAAACAGCCAAATAACAGAATCAATTATGAAACTCATGTATGGAGACAATTCAGATTCTACTTTAAAGCAGCTCTAAAAGACAAAACTGTCATTAATTCAGAAAAAAATGACATCTTTTTATCTTCAAGAAAATATTGATGTATAAATGAATTTTTCTGAGAAGCAATAAAAATGTGACTTATAAAAACATTTGTTGTGTAATTAATATAGGCTAACACAATACACTTTATTCTTTGTGCTTGTAAATGCTATATTATTTTTGCATATTTAAAAAAAAAAAAGAAAGAAGATATTTTGAAAAATGTTGCAAGTATTTTTTGGTCCACACAATGGAAGTCACTGGGGTCCAAAGTTATGTTTTGGACCTCATAGACTTTCACTTTAATGGTAAAGATAGCAAGTCGATCTGAGAGTTAGTAAATGATGACAGAAACGTTAATACCAAAAAACACTACTGATTTCAATAACATCATTTATGATTTATAAATAAAAAATACTGTCCATAATGGCGGAAGTAATTTTCCAAGTATATGCATTTAACACAGAGGACAATATTATTGCTAAAAGGTTCCTCATTATCGCATGTTTTCAGCATGAACTTAGTCTCAGATGTTTTAGGAAACATTTGCATTCAAACTCAGATCTCTGACCACTGAATGCACACTTCTGAAACTCAAGGAGACACATGTGAGGGTCTTTTTCTCAGGAGACACATCAGAGACGTATGAGACTCCTCCACTCAATCTCACTGTGCTCTTGGAGAAACTCTTGAGCCGGGAGTGAGATCTTCTCATGTGCTGCAGTGTGGTGTTACAGTAGCAGACGGCTGCGGTCGGGCTCTAAGTAAAACCAGTCGTCTGGTGTTTTCTCCGGCCGCAGGAGTAATGATTTAATGGAGGTATCGGGTCCCTGCGGCCTCCGTCCTGCTGCATTTAGAGGACAGAGACATTCTGCTGTAATCACTGCAAATAGCTGCAATCAGACGGCGTTCCAGCTCTTATATTCTCTGCCTTATGTATTTACACAGGAGACACGGGAGAAAATGACTCTAGTGGCACATCTCAAATGACCGACGCAAAAAAATAAGAGATAAAAACTGTGGTCAAATACAGACAGCGATAGAGACTCTGACTCCCCCTTCTGGAGGAAGATGATTATCATACTTTATAAGGCATTCTCAATTCAGTCATCATTCATCAAGATTTATGCATTTGGATCATGCAGTTAATAAAATGTCTTGCATATTTGTCAGTCATGCATTAATCTTTTTTTTTCTGCACTCAAAAAAAAAAACGTACAGTTTATTATTAACTAAATTAATTTGCATCTATATGATTTTATTTAAATAATAGTTTTTTATGCATTTATTCAAAATTAGAATCAACATAAATCTGTTCCAAAATCCTGAAATATCGAAAGTTTTTCTTACTCTCTGATTCCAAAATAATAATATTACTTATAAAAAACAACTATTTTCTTACGTAGCTTCTTTCATAAATCCCTGCACAAATCCAAATGAGTTGCCTACAGAAACACTTTGTTTTCCATATTGAATTAGTTTAAATGAGACTGAAGCTGGATTTAATTGATAAACATAAAAACCTGGTCACTGTGTATTTAAACACATTCAGTTTATTACTAATGCATAAATCTGACCTGCTTTATTTATTTACGACTGACATGTATGCAGCACATTACGTTTATTAGTTTGTTTAATCTAAAACGTTGTAATCCAAATGGATGGAAATTTTATATGCAATTAAAATACATAAATCTTAAATTTATTAAGACCTAAATATTTTTTGTCTGTTCATCTGGATGGCGGTGACATTATTTGTTGCTCACTTACCGTTCAATAATCGCAATATGCTTTGTTCTTTGATACTTTTGATATGAAACAAAGTATGATCTTTCACATGATGTCCATTTTATGATAAACAAACAAAAGTGTTTTGGCGCTCTTTTAAGTGGCGTCCATTGTAGTTCAAGTGGCACGTGAAATGATTAGCTCTGGATTTTTACTAGTTAAAACAGGAAATAAACATGAATGAATATCAGGTGATGTTGAAAGAAACGGTACAACTTACTGAAAGTGATTCGTGCCTCATGATTCAACCGCGGAAACGTCAGGGAAGCAGCCCGCATGTCACGTGACCTGATTTTACCTCAGGAATCATTTCATGTCCACCGCTGGTTAATAAAACAACTTTTTTAGGACAGCCACTGTTGAAATGTTTACATTTAAAAAAAACAAATTGGAGTAAAAAATAATATCATTAAAAAGTTTATAATTACGTTTTTATCTGAGTGTTAATTATTATCTATAAATAAGATAGCAACTGTTTAATAACCACTCCGAACACCACCGCAACCACTGAACTGTTTAGAACACCCTAGGAACTGTTTAACAACCACCCCGAACACCATGGCAACCATTTAACTGTTTAGAACACCCTAGCAACTGTTTAACAACCACCCCGAACACCACGGCAACCACTGAACTCTTTAGAACACCCTAGCAACTGTTTAACAACCACCCTGAACACCACTGCAGCCACTGAACTGTTTAGAACACCCTAGCAACTGTTTAACAACCACCCCGAACACCCCGGCAACCACCTAACTGCCCAGAACACCCTAGCAACTGTTTAACAACCACCCCAGCAACCACTGAACTGCCCAGAACACCCTAGCAACTATTTAACATCCACCCTGAACACCCCGGCAACCACTGAACTGCCCAGAACACCCTAGCAACTGTTTAAAAAGCACCCCGAACACCCGGGCAACCACCTAACTGCCCAGAACACCCTAGCAACTGTTTAACAACCACCCCGGCAACCACTGAACTGCCCAGAACACCCTAGCAACTGTTTAACAACCACCCAAACACCCCGGCAACCACTGAACTGCCCAGAACACCCTAGCAACTGTTTAACAACCACCCAAACACCCCGGCAACCACTGAACTGCCCAGAACACCCTAGCAACTATTTAACAACCACCCCGAACACCCCGGCAACCACCTAACTGCCCAGAACACCCTAGCAACTGTTTAACAACCACCCCGAACACCCCGGCAACCACCTAACTGCCCAGAACACCTTAGCAACTGTTTAACAACCACCCCGAACACCCCGGCAACCACCTGCCCAGAACACCCTATAGGAACTGCTTCCCCATAGCATCCATAATGTGTCTAAAAATGTATAACGCATTGCTAACTGCTTTGTTAAAGCTAAGGGTAGTTAAGCAGAATACTTTGACAATTCGAAGCTCTAGCAACCATTTAAAAAGACCCTAACAACATGGCAGTGAGTTCTACAATATAAAGTTTTTCTTACTCTCTGAGCCCATAATAATAAGAAGAATCCCAGTATACTTTCTTACATAGCTTCTCTGATAAATCTCAGCACAAATCCAAAGGAGTTACCTGCAGAAACACTTTGTTTGGACTCCTATAAACTGGCAGCAGATCCTGAACTCTCCTCGTCGCCAGAGCGGTTAAGATTTCAACAATGCAAAGCATATGCTTATGAAAATAATTACCTAACCTTGAGTTCAGGGGCTTCTTGGCTGCAGATAGAGGGGCCAGACACAGCGCCAGGTAACGTCTGCAATTATAACCTCCATCAAAACTCACTGTATGTGCATGATGCTGTAGAAAAAAACACCATAAAAGCCTATTCAGCATCAGGATGCCGGTTCCCAGAGGCCCTCTATCTCTAATTGTAATCTATTAAGAATCACAAAAGCTGCAGACGGGATAGTTTCTGAGAGGCTCGTGTGTCCAGACACACGGGCACCTTGGAAATCGGAGGTTTTCAGACAGACCGGGAGAAGTGTATCGTTTTCTGAAGCTAATTAGTCCTGTATATGACCAATCAGAAGAAATACAACAGCCGGCCAAGAAATATATTTTCCTTGCACTGGTGAAGGACAGCCGGTGGAAAGAAGCGGTGCAGTACCTGATGTTATTCAAGAGCAGCGTTCAGGGACAAATATAGACCATCTCAAACATCTCAGCTTCGCATTAAGAGCTCAGCCAAGAAAAACATTCACAAGGGTCATCTCACAGAGCCTGACAAGCTTACATTTAACCCCAGAATAAAATGAAAAAATAACAAATTATATTTTGTATATGCTGAGACTACATTTAGGAACATTTTAAGGTTTTGATCTTGTTTTAATGACAGCACAAACTGCCCACAATTACTGCATTCAGTTTAGGCTAGAGAATACTGTACAGTAATATTTCATCTTTTGGACTCAAATACATAATCATTTAGTCCTTTTAAAGGCAGTTTTTAACACAATCTGTGTCAAACACTAATAAAGAAAAAAAATACATTCTTTAACTGCATTCAAAGGCCAAACACCAGTTTATTGCAATAAGACATTTGCAATAATGAAGAGATTGAGGAAGAATGTACAGAATGTTATTTTATCTTTAATTTTCAGCACGGTGAGTTTAAGAGGTAACGTGTCAAACGAAGAAAGAAAAACAACAGAACCAGAGGAAAACAAAACACCAAAAGACACAATGAAACTACGAAGTGTTAAAATGGAGTCAAAGGCAATGTCATTACATTTCCTAACAATATAACCTCTATTTCCTTCTAACAGAAACTTATCAATAAAAACCAGCAGATATTAACGGCCTGGATTGCATCAAAGTGCTTTTAAAACTGCAGTTACAATATCAAACACATCATTCATTCACTGTATCATTCAGATTCATGCAGTGTGTCGTGCATAGTTTCATTTTGCATATCCAAACTGCACAAAACTGGCATTTAATAGTCTTGATTATAATTATGAGATAGATTTTGCATATCAAAATTATATTTTAACAGCCTTTTTTTCTGTTCTCAGTACGTAAACAGCACACAATTTTGATTCCAGACGTGAATGTAGGCATAACATTTTCCATGCAAATATTCATCAATATACAGTAGTCGCATCTCTGTTTTCTAGTAATTGTTATTGTGTATTGTCATTTCTAGTAATTGTGATTTATGCATGATCCTGATAGTCAGTTCTGTTTAAAAGTTTCTGCAAAGTATTTGAAATATAATTACATTTCTACATCACGTTACATTAATTGTTAAAATCGAACATTAAAATAAAACCAGTGTGAACTTTAGTGTCTTTGTAAAATCGCAGCCCTTGAGTCCACCAGCAGAGGGCGCTGGATCACTATAATGCATCACGCCCATCCGCAGAGGCTCATGGGAAGGGACTCATTCAGCACCAGTACATGCTAAAACATCTTGTAATATATGCAGTAAGTGCATGATTGTGTTCAGTTGTTGGGGGCAAGGAAGAAAACTATAACATTATTATTATAGAACTCTTCAGATCACATACTGTGACCCTCATGCTTATTTGGACACTTAAGTTTTTTGTAAGAAGTTTCTTCTGCTCACCGAGGCTGCATATATTTGATCTAAACTACAGTAAAAATTGTGAAATATTTTTACAATTTAAAATGACTGTTTTCTATGTGAACATGTTAAATGTAATTTATTTCAGTGATCAAAGCTGTATTTTC